>NW_028259164.1:2100000-2312500 GCF_977971745.1 Zootermopsis nevadensis | reverse complement strand
CCCCTCCTCCCACTGGAACCTATCATGGAAAAGATGATTCCAGACATTCTGTGTTAGTTCCATTTCAATATTATCCTCCAATCTATGTCTTATAATTGGTACCTTCGCTTCAGGATACTCACCTAAAGAATTTCTTGTCTCTTTTGTGCATACGACACGTTCCAATTCCTTATTTGAACACCCTAATAATAATAATTGATAAGCGGTACAAATTATTTAATCCTCATTACGTAATATACATTTCTAATTACTTCTAAACAAATACTGTTCCATACCAGGAACAATTTTTCCCCCCATATACGCGTGTTGTTATGAAATACCTTCCGTGCTCTCATTAGCATCTGGGAATGATGAGGGCATTTAAAACAGGTCCACAAAAGGTCCGAATGAATTAATTAAATTTCTCACGAAACAAATTAAATACCACACAAGTCCAGTCCTGCGAGAACACTGCTCTAAAATTAAAGTGAATAGCTTTTAGTGAGGAATGTGTGTTTGTTTTGTTTCTTGTCTCTGTAAAATGCTATCGGGCAAAGCTCAACATCAGGGGTGTAAAATATATCCATTTATAGGCAGAAATTTGGCTATGCTTAAGAAAACTCATATTTTTCATGTAGTACTTTCAGAAACTGTGAAGCCTTCAAGAACAATTTCACCAAGAACGACAAAATCTGCTGAAATTAATCTCTCTCAGCGTGGTTTATATGTAGGGGGCAGAACCCACCGCAAATCCCGTGCCACAAAATTGGACTACGTTCTGGTCCAACTGGACATTCAATATAGCAACATGAAAATTACGACAACAAATAAACAAAGCTACGAAAGAGAGAAAACAAAAAAAAATAAGAATAATCATTTACAAATTTTTTACTCGTCGTAAATGTTCTTTTATAACTGTAATTTGTGCAAAGAAAACTCATAGAGTACTAATTACGGTTATAATTCCTGTGGATATCAAATATTTTATTTATGAGAACAGTAATTTCTTCCCTTAAAATAATTATTAAAAGAGGGAAAGTCATTTGAAAGTTGCAATCAAAATATTTTGATCATTAACTCCACGAACTCCCATCCTTCAGTTGCATTTTAAAACATAAACATGGGTCCTTTTTACGTACTTAAAACAAAGCCTACGACACACTAAAAAGTATCAATGCGCCAGGGGAACGGGGGCCGGGGCTGTAGGAGTTGATTAAGACAGCACAAAGAAACCCCAGGAGACCCACAGCATCAACCCCCCACCCCCCGAAACAAACCAATCACGAACGAGTTTACTACGAAACCATTACACTATCAGATTCAGAAGAATTTATTCAAATTAAAAATAACCAAATAGTTTGGTTACAATCATATGGAAACTATCAAATGTACTTTGTTTCTAGAATACAGTAGCACACATACATTTTACAATTCGGTCGCTTGCATTCAAAACAAACCGGACACAGGAAATGCACACACCACAAAAATATTTGGGTTCACCGACTGGAATTTCCTGTTCTTAGTTAACATTTTCGTCAACAGATGGCGAGGCTTGTATCATCGATCTACACACAAGTACTCGTAGTTACCGAAAGCGGCGCTCTTGTCGTGTTTATTTTATAGTTTTTTTTTACAACAGAAATTATTCTCATTATTCTTGAAAAGAGAATATTCATAATCGCTACAACAAAACCCCACCGTTATCGGTCGTGATGCTCACAAAATACACGTGAAACGGTAGTCGTCGTCCCTGCCTGCATCATTAACCTCATCTTTATCCCTAACAATACGATGTTCCTCCAATATCATGTTCCTTAAAAAAAAAAAGGGCTGTATCCCTCCGACTAAAGATGTATTCAACTGTTACAGTAAAAACACGCCCCCTTTATAATGTTGATAGAAATTATTAACGGCACACAAAAACATTGAATAACAACAACAACAACAATTATACAACTGCTAAAGACGGCGAAAAAATCATATAATATATTTTATATTTTTTTTTGGGAGAGATAAATTCTATTTTAAACATTCCGTATTGCCCGTAGGCCTATTGTCAATTCATCTTCTTACTTTTATTACCTTTAATAAATCTATTTATTCGTCTCGCAAGCCATAAACCTGGGCTACCTTCTTTGGAGTACACTGTCATTCCAAAGGCCACTGTCGTACCATTGCTATCCGAGGTCAATGTTTCGCAACAATGTCCCAACAATGGGAAGATATCTATTGTTGAACAACAATTACCCTGGTTATGCTGGCTGCCTACTTCCTAGGAAAACAGCGACAGAGCGTGAACAAAGCCTATCAACTGACAACGAGATCCGGCCATTATGGAGTTGTCTCCATTTTTCACTAAAGGATTCAACACAATTCGATAGTTTTAATTCATCACGTACACGTAAAAATAAAAGAACCTTACAAGCATGATACGAGATGTTTCGTAAGCAAAATTCAGCGGCCATTTCCCACCAAAGTCCCCTGATTAACTGCTAGATGGCTCTGGCAGTAAAGTCCCCTGATTAACTGCTAGATGGCTCTGGCAGTCAAATCAGGATTGAGCAGAAATTGTGCAGAGTCAGTGGGCTGGTCACTCATTACTCGTAAATGCACTCTTCAAGACCACGAAATCTCATAAAAATGAGGCGGTGAAAACCCACAACCGGATTGTAAACAACAACAACAACGTACATACCTATCGTTATTTCAGTACTTTCTACTTTAAGAAAGAATATGAAAGTAGAACGAGTGGATAATATTAAAAACAAATCAGGGTGGACTTCATTCAACTGGCTCAGGGTACGGAGTAGTGACGAGCTACTGTAAACACGGTAAATAAACTTTTAAAATCCACAAAGAGTATAAAATATATTGATCAGTTGAATAAAAGTCATCTTCACGTGAAATAGCTACTACCTTGCTCCGTGCAGAAGCGTTAAATGAATTTCAGTGTTTCGGTGCATTTTCCACAATTTTCAGTGACACGAGAGTCATATAAAGAATCAACTGTTTGTTCTATTTAAAGGAACACAATGTGCTCTGACACACAGCCCTGATCGATTTATTGATAGAGCGGACCGGGCTACAATTTGCTTATGTAAATAAAAAAACGTGGGGCCACTGTGGGTGACCAAATTTCCAAATATAAACCTGTTTGAACTAAAGTCGAAATGTTTGTCCCTGACCAAGTTAGCTGCAGAACCACCCTTTGTCGGCTATCACGGATTGCGAATTAAATTTATCTGCAGATGAGATCGTAATATTGAAACGGTTTCCTGGGAAATATAGTTGGAGGTCGTTGAATGGATTTATCTGGCTCAGGATTGGGATATTTCTTGGATCTTGTGAACACATTAGCGAGTCTTCGCTGAGAAGCTACTAGTCCCGGTTCATTTTCGTCACCCACGTTAGAATTATTTCTAAAAACAGCCGAATGGTTACACCATTTGAAAACCAACATTGTCACATGGCGTGCGTCATTACAGAGATCTTCAAGGTTTCTACTGATAATGTTCTTCTGGGTTCTGGCGCCGTGTGGACTGTTCGGTAGATACCAACGTTTCGGAGAAGCGTACCGTTTCCATCTTCAGGGCTGAAGTGAGCACCACCAAAGGGGCAAAGCACAGAAAACACCAAACCGAGTTTTACGCTGTGCGTAATTCGTCTAAAATTTCCTTCTTACCTCCTGAAATTAAATTTTTTAAAAGAAATCCAACTTACAGTCGTCCTCGGATGTGGCTCAGATGCGTCCACTTCATACCCCCCGAAAGTTCCATAGCTTCCAGATTTATCTACGAGATGTCTCAGATGTCGCAATCTCGCGCCAGTGTGAGGTCGTCTCGTATGATGATACCCATCTGAAAAAAAAGATCACATCATCATCATTTCAGTATTAAACCCAAATCCGTTACTACTTCGCTGGTGACTGCAACCACAAACTCAATCCCAACCCATTCTGAAATAAAATTATTGCGTAAGTCGCGCGGGTTATCAAAACTCGACAGTCACAAACTGAAAACAAATGCAATATATCAGAGCAAACGTGCCAGAATTATTACTCTATGTGAACATCTCCTAACTTGTTTTAATTTAGAACACAGCATGACCGTTTCATAGACACCCCGTAGGCATGCTCAGAAATAAGGATTCTGCCATTTAAAATAATTCACTTCGGAATAAGAAATTCGGAAGCAACTTCAATACAACCCAAGTGTTTCGTTTCTGTTAATAAATACGAAGTTCTAAGCGTTCATTCGGACATTTTATGTTGTTCCTCGTTCGTGAATTATAAACTCATTTTGAAAGTGAAGGCGATAATTTGTCGAGAAATTTCCACGCTGAATATCACGAAGAATGAAACGATTTTGAACAACGTACGAGGCCAAACAAACACTTTAGGAACTTACAAAGGGAGGACGGATTTCACTAATCACCAGAAGAGATTAAAATTCATCTTCCTCAGGATTAGGCCACTTCTTAAAACATCTGATTGCAGCTGTATATTTAATCGATTACCCATTATATCTTAACTCAATGTGTTTGTATTTCAGTATATGCTTTTAGTATTCTTTACGTCTTCATTCCGTATAGACCTACCTTCAAAGAGTCAATTTTATTCCAGAGATAAACTCTAAAACATTTTTGTAGAGATGACTGCATTTCATTATTCTTAAAAATTCCAAATAAAATTCCGTAGAAACATGTCTCGATTATTTCTAAAGCTTTCTCCTAAATACCCAGGAATCATTACCGTTTTCCATCCCTTCTGTGTTCTTAAATAAGGAATATACCTGAACCATTTGCGTTAATATTCAGTAAATCTGCATTCTGCCCACATTATTTATGTATGGGTTTCGTATGATTCTCACAGTAAACAGCGATTATTTCCTTAAACAGCGTTAACCAGTTGATCTTCGTAATGGTGACGTGTAGTGTTTTCTTCGCGGTACGGACTTAACGTATAAATATAATTCATTCGAGATTGGGCTTCAAAGTGTGTTTGATGATAATATCGTCAAAAATTATCTTAAGTCTTAGTTAATTTCGGTTCCTTTGTTTCAAAACCACAAACTGACAGGTTAGTTACATCTTCTGTTCCGTTAAATACAAATATATGACTCGACTTGGGGATATGAACCGCCATTTTACCATGACTCAGAACAGAAAAGTCGTCGAACATTTTATGGTGACAAAATTCCGCGTTCCGTGCATTTATAACGCAGGTGTATAACGAAACGGACCTGATTATAAAACACTGACGTCAATATTCTGAGGAAGTTAGGAGGAGACTAAATTCCGGAAATGCTTGCTACTTCTCAGTCCAAAATATTTTGTCTTCCCGTCTGATTTCTAAGAACCTGAAAATTAAAGTATACAAAACAATAATCTTGCCTGTTGTTTTGTATGGGTGCGAAACATGGTCTCTCACTCAGAGGGAGGAACACAGATTGCAGGTGTTTGAGAATCGTGTGTTGAGGAGGATATTTGGGCCTAAGAGGGAAGACGATGGGGTGTGGAGAAAACTGCACAATGACGAGCTTAAAAATCTGTACTCCCCCAGTATTGTCAGGGTGATTAAGTCGAGAATAGTGAGATGGGCGGGACATGTAGCGCGCATGGATGGGACAAGAGGTGTGCACCGGGTATTGGTTGGGAAGCCTGAGGGGAAGAGACCTCTGTGGAGACCTAGACGTAGATGGGAGGATAATGTCAGGCGGGATCTATGGGAGATAGGAGTTGAAGGAGACTGGATTTTGTTGGCCCCGGACAGGGTCCGGTGGAGGGCTTTGGTTAATTCGGTGATGAACCTTCGGGTTCGGTAAGCCATCTAGTTAGTTAGTTAGTTAGTTAGACGTCAATATTCAGTTAATAAATAAACAAATAAATAGAAAATTTGAGTAAGGTGTTCCAAACGCGATACGTAGGCGAAACGACATCTGTAATTTGTTATGATTTATCGAACATTTATAACTGTCTTTTCATATCTAAGTACGGATGTGGCAGGCTCTGTGGATAACCGTTTCATCTCCACAATGACGTTGTTTGCAGGCTGGCAAACACTGACACATAAATTACATTTTTAAGCCTTAGAGCTGCTAGTCTTAACAACAAACATGACAACGTACAACATTTCCATGTCGTCCTTAATTGCCTGCAGGGTAAACCTTATATTGTCTTCCCACATACTGCAGCTACGTCTAAAATATTGAATACATCGACATATGACGTCAAAATATTACTTTTATCACTCCAGGCGCATATTCAATCTGCCCCTTACACGTTTACCTTGGACCAGAAAACAGACAAGAACCTTAGGTACAAAAGGATGTTAAATGCAGAAACCTACACACGCCGTATCGTCTTTTGATAGTTTACCGACGTTTCAGAGGTGCTTACTGCCTCTACCAGACCGAAATTCATATAAATATCTGCACGTTGTTTACCGTCGAAGTTGAAAGTAATCTGTAAACTATCATCATGCGCATTTTAACGATCCTACACTGAATGCTCTTAACGTTGATTCCACCTCAAAAATTCGAACGCTAATGGCAGAACCATCGTTCCGAGCATCATGAGTGCCTGGAAGTTCATTTAAAATTTATCACGGAAAGAAAATGCAAGTCGTTTGTTTCTTTATTCACCAGAGATTTCAGCTTTTACGTGAGTCGTTAAAAAAAACAAATAAATAAACAAACAGGACTATTGGCTTCGCCATGTTTGTTTGTCTGCCTACCCACACGAAACTGTTCAACAAATAAATGGATTTTCAAGAAATTTCATATTGGAGTACGCAAGTATAACGTGACCACAGAAAAGTGCTTACATACACCCGGTAGATCGGATTAAACCATTAAAATTAGCGTCTGTTCCTAGGTAGACAATTTTTTAGGCGAAGCACGAGGGTTAAAATGAACTGATTATAAAAATGTGGTGTACCACGGCTTTTATATAAATCACAAAATTACAGAATTTCATAACAGTGTCACTTACGCGGGAACGTGACAGTTGTGTAATGTAACTGGATACAAATGCAACAAAACTCACCCTCCGAGCTTCATCCCTGCGAAAAACCACACAACACCATTTACAAGAGATTCAATCAACTATATCACATCATAAATCCACATAATAAGTTATAATAAAATAAAATTAAAACACTTTCCGACGGACCAAAATCAATTTGCCTGTATTTCACTTTCTAACCCTTCCCCGTAATAGACGGCTCACTATGTAAATTGAATTTGGAGCCAGAGTACCGTAAATTAACATTGCTGAAAATCACTATCGTCGTCAACAAACACGTTGCTCTCTAGTGTTTATAAGCGTCTTCTCTTAACCTTAATTAACCCCTTGAACCCGAAGATTGTCATATTTAAAAAAGAATTCGGTCCTTACCGCAAAGAAAACACCACACTTCACCATTACAAAAATCAACGAGTTGAGGTCTAGTTTAATCGTTGGTTACTCTGTGAATCTTAACAGAGTTGCAGAATGTTTAATGAGGCGGTACACGGACTTACCACTCAGCTTTGAGGGGTTAACTTCCTCCAGAGTCCGTCCTTAGAAACTGAATTTAATACACGAATGATCATAGAGTTCTATTCGCAAAATCTGTTAATGCAGAAAACATTTTCCATCTGTTATAGACCAACAGGTTAACACCTGTCCAAATTTATTTATACAATCACTTCCGCTCGAAGGCTCACCCAGCCTCCTGCATTATGGGTACTGGGGGATATCTCCCTGGGGGCAATTTACTACTGAGATTAGGAATGCATACGTCTCCATGTCGTAGGAGCTTAATTGAAAACAGTGAGAATTTTACAATTACTGACATATACAAAAGTCACTAATTTATGTAAACCTTTCGTGAGTTGTAATTAAATCTGAGCTCTAAAATTGTTTGACGTAAGGAAAGTTGAGGTTAAGAATGCTCATAGCACACAGTACACTTGTGCCAACACATACAGGCCGATAAGTTATTTTCATGTTGAATAATTTGGATTCGCGACACAATAAAACCACAGTGAACCATTTTTAATCCGAAACTGATGTATTTCGAAGAAAAAAAATTCCATCGGATTGAGCTGACACATGTTTCAAAATTAATAAGGCGACTGGTTCAATTTCAATTAAACATTTTATTAATTCCATGTCTCGTACAATACGAATAAATAATTTCACTAGGCCCGCATAGAACAAACTCTACGCCAAATTCCTGACATTACTTTTCATTCCAGAAGCTTCAAATTCCCTTTTCATCTGCGCCCCTTTCCAGAATACCATCTGCAAAAAAAAAACTTGTTCCAATGCGGGTTTGAGGGGGGCGGGGGGCACGTCCTTCAAAAGCGGCGCCTTCAGTAAATTCACGTTGGGCGAACCAAGGGTTCTCAGGGTTTGGGACATAATTGTTCGAATTTATTCTCACGCGTATAATCGAATCCGCGTTGAATGAAGATTTTTCCATATTTCGATCTACTCACTTTCTCTGATACTTATTTACTTAATTACCCTCAGTTCAGTTCCTGCGAGCCTGTTGTTCGTCTGTTAATCTGTCCCTAAAATGTAATAATACTTAATTTATTACTTCCGATGGTACTCACCTCACTAGCTGTTCACATGCAACATGTCTGGTCCACGCCCCCAATTAACAACGAAAAGCCGAACCATCACGTAATTTTGGGGGGGGGGACACTATAACACGCAAAGCTACATAAAACTTCCCTCGCAGTAACACAATTACGGAATTTATACTGTACCAGCATGCTGGCTTTAAATTATTTAAATTACTCTGCTTTAATAACTTTTCTATTAACAGTAATATTATCTGCGTATGATTTTACTTTCATTCTTATAAAACACACATATGGGTCAGCTTATTTATGATCAGACTGTACTTTTGGTTTTTTTTTTCACACTGATTCTGATGATTCTAGGGACGTCTGCGTTATCCGTCTAATATTTACCAGATATAATTATTGACAATTAATGGACATGTTACCGAGGTTCGGCCAGCAATTGCGCACGTGCGATTGAAATAGACCAATAAATAAATAAAATAAATTCGAAATATGGAGAAATTATAAACTTCGTCAAGTTTTAAGTACGTTGGGACTAACGGAAAAACAAATTTCATGAAGGATTTGTTCTACGCACGTCATATTGGTTTTAAAATTCTCCGTTCAGAGATGTATATTTTTAGGAGAACATTTCAAACGTCTAAAATATAAATTCCGCTTTGACGTGTCCACCTTTGGTGGTTCTCACAAAGGCACGTAAATTATCAGTAATGACGTCAGATGGACAAAAAAAAATGTTCTACTTTACAAGTTCCATGAAGATTTTAGAAATACTTCTAATATGGATGACGTAAGACGTAGCACAGCTGATATTTTTAATTCTCTTCAATGTTGAAAGGGATGTGAACGGAATACGGATCAAAATATGAAAGGAGATAAAGGAATGGGCGAAAGAAATGGGTTGAGAGATGAAGATAATAAATACATTTTCGTTGAATTTCAACGGGCATTTTGCAGATATTAATGACGCCAGTATAACTTCTGCAACTGTCAGGCAGAATGGCAGTCCTACACAACTCATAACTTACACATACGAGTTGCCCGTTTTAAAACAAACGTGAACTGATTTTACGAGTAATAAAATTGATATTCTCTTCCATAAATCCATAAAATTAGAGTTTTTATGCTGAAAAAATAACGGATGTTATGAGTGTTTGACACAATTTAATATTGATTTTAGTTAATTAACTGCACGAAAAGACGTCAAATGAACTTGTTTATTTCCTTTTTAAAGAGGATAGTATGGAATCAAATCCCCCCGTTCCTACTGCACGCACGCCAGAGTACAAATTTCATTTGTGATTGCCTTGTGGCGGAATGTAACACAGTTAGGCGCAGATATGCAGTGGATTTCAGTTTCCGCGTGACGTAATCTGGAAGAAATAAGAATGGTGTGAAGGGTTTTTTTTACATTAAAGGTATGATGATCGCGTTTATTTTACGATGATAAATAAAACTTTTGAGCGACTGTACCAGAATTAGGGAAGTAACATATCAGATTTTGGCCTGCCCTGATAATTATAATTTATTATATAATATAAGTCTCTATTACAGGCTACTAATAATAAAATTATTTTAAAACTAAACACACACAAAATAATGAGTGTGTGTTCGTGTCTCGTCACTAGACGAGAGACAGAGTAACAGAAATATACAGACAATTAATAAATCATTCGAAAGCGTGGCAAAGTTCAATTATCTGTGAAGGACAACATTAAATAGATATTGCATTCACAGAGGATATTAAGAGACTAAATCCAAGGAACATTTGCCACCCCAGACATCAAAATTACTTTGTCTTCTCGCCTTCTAACTTAAAAAATCAAAGCTTAAAATAAGCAAAACTATAATTTTACCTGACGTGTATGGGTTTAAAACTATCTCTCATCCTAAAAGGTCACAGACTAAGTGTGTCTGAGAACAGTATTGAAATTAAATTTAGAATTAAGACATATTAAGAAACATACGCGGAGTACTCTCCACCAAATATTATTAATTCGAACTAATCGAGAAGGATAAATCGGGCGAGACGCGTGTGGAATACATGAAAAATGCAAAAAAAGACTCCATCAGGAGTCCTTAAAGGGGAAGAATCAGTAGCTTTCCCCTTCTGGTACGAGATTAACCCTTTGAAGCCGAAGATCGTCTGAATATTATTTATGAATTCAGTCCGTACCGCGAAGAAAACACTACACCTCACCATTACGAAAATCAGCTGGTTAACCCTTTGAAGCCGAAGCTCGTCTTCATAATATTTACGAATTCAGACCGTACCGCGAAGAAAACACTTCACTTAACCATTAGAAGTCAAATCAGGCGGTACCACATAAGATTTAACAAAAGAATATCCCGGTCGAAGCCTTAAGATTCACGCCCATTAAAAGCAACTGAAGTGACGGTCATTTCAATTCTTACGGGAGAAAATATTCTGGGCTTCTGACCTCCTTTATTATATGGATTAAGTATAAGTAGCCAAAGACAAAAACAAAACAAATGCCAAGTACTTTTTAACAAATAAAGCTGTTAAATCATGTAACATGATATACAGGGTGTCCAAATTTTCCCTTTAAAACAAAATATTTAGTTGCATCTACAATACGTCACTTTTAGACACAACGCCATTTTGCATTTAACTTCAAGTCAACAGTAAACAATTGTCATAAACCCGCGATACCAACCTAGACAAAAAAAAAATAGCCATGTTGCTTATTCCTTCCTGTTACAAAACACGGCAATTACAGCAGACGTTTTGAACAAACTGTAACAGGAGTCAAGTCATTAGCGTTGCCAGTTGATGTACAATAACACCAGTTCTGTTATGGAATTGTCACATCCGCTGTATGTGACTTGCACAGCCCCTGTGAAGCAAGTAACACGCATTACGCAAATGAACATCCACTGACTTACAGAACCTAACCAACGATGGATAATCGATACACAAGTTCCGTGTCTCCGTGTGTCAGACGAAAACGCGGAGGTTCCACAAATTCCTGAAAAGTCTCGGAATATTAAGCAAAGTTCATCGTTCAACTTTTACGGACCGGAGATGCCAGACGCCAGCCAGAAGTGGGAATAATAGCCAAGACTCTCGACTCACTGGTCACCACAACACCCACTTTGTTCAGTTCTGCCCGCGACATGAACTTCTTCAGTTTTTACGTGCACCTATAATTCACGGAGTGTTACCTCCACGCCACATTACGCCCTCATGAAGTGTCGCACATACACGGGGGGCAAATATGACTGAACTTAAATTACAGACAAAAAGTAACAACATCCTGTTGATATTTTTTAATTCATGAACCAAAATCTTGTTCTCAGCAGCAATTCTCAATTTAATGCGTTATTTCCAGGAATTGTGTACAAAGAACAAACGATGGCGTTCGTGATTGTCCGAGTGTCTTACTTAAAAAATTACGTAAGAGATCCCGAATAAATTTACTACAGATCCTTCGCTAAATTCACAAGGACTGACAGACTTTCAGATGTGTTTACCGCCTCCATCATCAGGGCGACTACACGGCGCATTAACCCACAAAAAGGTCTTAAATCTAATGGGTAGGCTACTCCATGTTACGTTCGACGATTCATAGCCCTGAAGATGGACGCAGTAAACATCTTTCAAACATCATGGCGCAACATCCCAGAACACAGCCATCTTCAAACGGGTTTATAACAAAACTAAATTAAAACTTAAGTGAAAATCTTCCCAGAAAGATACAACAGGTTGGAACGAGCGGAGTAATTCTATTAACAGTAACAACATACAACAGCTTTACTAGATGATTAGAAAAGCATTAAAAAGTTCGCTAACTTCAATTACTTAGACTAACATGATAATGGTTTATTTATACACACATTTTCGCCAAATTTAATTCAATTCCCACGTTCAGCGATCGAAAGAAAAAACCCACACAAAGCTGTGTCAATTAATATACGGCCGCTGACCAGTTCCTATACCACGTAAACACTCATAATTAGATTAAAATTTAAAAAAAAACATCGTAATGATTTGTAATAGACGTCACGAAATCTTATCTTCCTGTGTAAACGTTCCAGCTTAGTAACTGACATTTCATATTACATGTTCTATGGTCGTCGTTTGAACGAAAATAAAAGCTTGCGTTATGAACACACATTATTCTGTCACAGGGTAAGCCCTAATGATGTTATTATAAATGTAGCTTAATTAAAAACGTAATTAATTTTCCGAAGAAAAATTAGTTTTAACAGAATGTATTCCAAAGTAGTGTGATTTTAGGTTCTCACGACGCTCGATACAAAGATGGCTGTCTTCCGATTCTGGTTAAAAAAAAAAGTTCACCAACGCCCTGATGATGGAGACAGCAGTGACCTCTGAAACGTTGGTAAATTTCCTCCTGGCTACACGGCGCTACAACCCAGAAGACCGCCATCTTCTTACTTTAACTGATTTTCAATCAGGCCATTAAAATTACTGTCACGCTTTCATAAGCACGCCCAAGATACGTCACTGGAGAAGTGGGTACAAAGAAAATAACGCCACTGAGGTCTCGTCTTCAAGATACGGACAATCATAAATTTTCCCTGCAAGAAACACACAGATCTCATGTCATTAACCCCCTGAATTCCATCTGAATATGATATAAGAATTCAGTCCGTACCTCAAAGGAAACACAAATATAAATTATTTACTTCTCAAATGTAATCACCACTTGTTTCCGGCTTAAGTGAAACAATAATTACAGCAAAATTGCCGGTCTGAGGCACTTATTTGATCCTTCATACAAAGAACAGATGGACAGTGGAACTGCGAAATAATTACTCGTTCGGATGGCGGAGAAAAACAAACCGAAAGGACATGCAATTTATAACAGACTCCTAAGTCAATGTTGTCAAACTGCTACGTTCTAGCAGAAAGAAACAGCGCGTTCCATTCATCTTCTGCTTTGATACAAGGTAGGCCCTCAGGGAACACGGGAAAAGTTTCTGTCGCTCGTTCCACGTTTAAAATACAACTTCCAGCTCCTGCTACATCAGCAAACAAGCAGAACGTCCCAATTTACACTACACAAAAGCGTAAAATTTAGTCAATCCAAGAAAAAGTCACTGTACGAGTAATCTAATACAAGCTCCAGCCGTTTTATCCCAACCAAAATGCTGAAACCAATCGCCCGTTTCAATGTTCAGGCTCCACGCATTCTTATCCCGTGCGCTCCGGCCGGTTTACCCCCCCCCCCCCCCCGCAAAAAAAATTAGCTCACTGTATGAACTGACCAAGTAAAATCTTGGTAACATTTATCTGACTACAGTTTATTTAGTAGAGGGGGGGGGGGGCACAAAAATTGGCGCTTGTCATGTTAATGGGGTAATTTATTTTACTAATAAATTCAATGTATTTCAACGCAGTACTGTCACCTTATATATGCACGTATTAACGTGGCTTAGGACACGTATGGATGGTGTAACAGACATGGCGATTCGCACAGAATATAAACTTTTCGAATGACGTCACAGATGTTTGTTGTCAAGATCCTACTTAACTCTAAGAAGAGAGATAATTGATAAGGAGGATATCAGAAGAGTAGAATTTCTGCTATTATTCTTATCTTTCTCTCGCAATCTCTCGACTTTAACCCTATGAAGCACGAAGTTCGCCTAAATTAAGAATTCAGTCCGTACCGCGAAGAAAACACTACACTTCACCATTACGAAGATCAACTGGTTAACGCTGTTTAAAGAAATACAAAGTTGTTGAACGTTAGAAAGCAGGTGGTACGTATAGTTACCACTGTACTTGAAAGGATTAAAACTGATTTAAGCTAAGTGAATACCCCTTTCACAATGTAAGCATTAGCGAAATGGAATTCTCATGAAGTTTCAACATTCCCATGGCAATAAATTTTACGGCACAATCTAAGCCGAGAGACGGGGTACGAGGAACAGAGGTGCGCGACCTTTGCAGGGTTCCGGCGATGTATCAGCACAACCTCACGCTCTCACTGGTCCAATGGTCGTATTTAATGGATTAGATCACGGATCCCTGAGGAACTTTTCTGGCCTCAGAAATTACTGACAAAATCCCCAAAAGTAAAATTAACAGATAGGTACGAACAATCTAACAAACTCCATCAGCAAACAATATTGCTGAGAAGCTGACAGTGGCTGAGATGAAATACTCCACCCTTTCTAAAGTCCTAATCTTCATTATCGTCTCCACAACAGCCATCTACATTTTTCTAAGGATATCTCTTGCGATTGCATTATAATACTAATTTGTTTTAGACTTATACAAAGTCTGTAGCAATATTAATAATAAATATCGTCTGTCCATTTAATCTAGTATCTTATTTACCATTTTCCCACTACATTTTTGTTTTTACACAATCGATGACACCTTAGTACAGTAAAAGCCTTTGTATACCACCTGAAGATGGTCCACAACGACTGAAACATGTAGCGGAAAATGGTAAATAAGATACTAGATTAAATGGACTGTGTAAGAGGGCAATGAATATTATTAATATGAACACAGCACATTATGCAGACAGCCGGATGTCTCTAAAAATATTACCCAGAGCCTGTTGAATGTTTCCAAGTTCTTGGCGAGGTATTTAAAACCACGACCGGTATATCCGCCCTCCTCCTCTTCACGTGAAGACAAAGGAGGGGCCATACTTCGAATAAGTAGTGGTTGCTAATACTTTATAAGGCCTTAAAACCTTAAAGATGCGACGGATACATGAGCAGACCACGTGACTACCTTAAGCAAGGACCAAGTCTCAGTTTCCCAATCCTACTTTTTTTTTTTTTTCAAATTAATGTTATCTTCCTATCTGCGTCTGGGTCTTAGTTCGTACTTCCATAACATCGCTATGCATTTATAACGCGTGTCATCTCCTCCTTCTGTCTTAACCCCAATGATTAATATTAAAAGGTTTAGTCCTACGTCTGAATTATGTTATTAATTAATGCAACCTCATTATATTAATATAAGACCATTTTGATTCATATGATTCACTATCAACTACCGACTAATAACGGTGTTTAAGTAAATAATCGCTATAAGAAACATAACGTGCAGATAGTCAAGCAGGTGGTATAGATATTTACCACTAGAATTTAAAGAGTTAACGTACGTGATATTTACACATAAGACATGAACTAATACAGAACACTAAAAAAAATGCATTTTTGCACACGATATGGCCAGTTATAGAATACGTACTTTGTATTAAGGTTATTATAGAAGTAAATTAATCTAGGTTTAACGGATGGACATCCCCTCTTTGCCCCCCCCCCCCAATTCCTATTTATTCTTTTTAACAAATATACAAGAAATTTGATGCTATAAATCTACACCGTGCGGTATTAGGCTGTAGACCACTTTTAATGAGAGTCATTATCAACCTGTTTCGAAACGAATGAAGGATTATGAAGGCGAACAGCTCTGAAGAGAGGGCTGGAAAAATTAAATACAGGAATTTTTACAAAATATGTGTGACGTTGATGATTCGACGTTTGACAAGCGACTTGTGGGTGGGTGGGTGGGGTGGGGGGGGGGTTGTAAACTGACTGCAATTCCATTTATAAATCTTTCATTCTAAACAATTCCAAACCGCTTTCAAAACTACAATGAGAATAATAGCACATATGAATATAATCGAAAACATAAATCATAAAAGTAATGGCATCTAAGACCGAGAACTGGAAATAAAACGGAGAAGACATTCACAAATTCTCTGTATCAGATAATAACGAACTCCTTTTAAGCAGAGTAGATCCTGATAACCTAATATCACCTTAATTAGTCAAGAAACTTATACCGCCTTTTGTACAATCCCAATGTTCATTACCGTTTTCACAACATCCAGTCACTTGACGCTATCCTGAACCAGATGAACTCAGTACACAACCTCACACACTACTTTAATATTATCCTCATTCCCATGCGTAGGCCTATTAGTCTATTTCCTTCAGCTTTTCTAAATACATTTTATAGCATACTTTTATTTTACGATTAACTACACAAATTAATATGCACAACATATTTCACTAAAATTTCATGCTTTTAATATTTTAACCATCAACGCTTATAAAAATAGTTTTCCTACGGACTTCAAATAACATGGTCGATGAATATGTACGTAAATAGAATTTCGTTCCATTTTAGAATATCGGATCTCAATTCCCCAGTCGGCATAAAATCATATCGCGCTGAAAATGAAGCTCTGTCCCGTACAAGGACAAGTTATTTCAAATATTTAACAAAACTGACAGAAAATAACATGAAAATAAATTCGGGATATGCCAACAAGCGAAATTTCAACTGATGAGCTAGCATATCCAGGGGGCAATGGTACATACCCCCTTCTGTCAGGCTGTCATCAGTGGTAAATAAATATTGTATCGTTATCTAACGACGAAGTTACAAAACCCATCAATCACCTAATCGATATTTTCATTGCACACTTTTTAAAATAAATTAAAACATTCTGATACTTTAAAGTTACCACACGAACCACACCGAAGACGATGGGACGTTTCAAAACATTTACATTACGCATATACTTTTTTAAAACATTTAAAATCAAGTGGTAAGTATGCAAACCACCTGTTTTAATAACCAGTGTTCTCAGTGTATCCATTTACTTCCTGATTGGTTGATAATATTTATTGTTGCATTGTTAATAAAATGGTCGAATGTATGATTCTCACTGTAAACAGCGATTATTTCTTTAAACAGCGTTAACCAAGTAATCTTTGTAATGGTGAAGTGTAGTGTTTTCTTCGCGGTTCGGACTGAATTCTTACGTAATATTTATATGAGCTTCGGCTTCAAAGGGTTAACCAGTTGATCTTTGTATTGTAATAGTGAAGTGTAGTGTTTTCTTCGCGGTTCGGACTGAATTCTTACGTAATATTTATACGAGCTTCGGCTTCAAAGGGTTAACCAGTTGATCTTTGTATTGTAATAGTGAAGTGTAGTGTTTTCTTCGCGGTTCGGACTGAATTCTTACGTAATATTTATACGAGCTTCGGCTTCAAAGGGTTAACCAAATGACCTTTGTAATGGTGAAGTGTAGTGTTTTCTTCGCGGTACGGACTGAATTCTTACGTAATATTTATACGAGCTTCGGCTTCAACTGGCTAGTAGTCAGTGCGCACCCCGAAGGTCCTGCGACCGGCCATCTCGACACAGGTTTTCCTTGGTTTTCCTCTGTCTTCAAGCAAATGCTGAGATGGTTCCCAAGTTCCAAGTTGCCACTGCAAGCTTCTCATGCAGCCCTCCCGATTTAAATTAATCAAAATTTACCACCCCTTAACGCCGTCAAAATTTACCCCCCCTCCCCTCAGTAGGAACTTCTAAATTATGTATTAAACTTCCAAATTAATAGCCTCAGCTTTCTCTAATACAAAATTCAAAATTCCGCCTTTTATGCCAATCATCACACTAACGCCTTCACTCTTACTTTATCCTTAACAGAAGGACGAGCGGGCATTGCCTGGGGACCTTCTAGCTATAAGATCCTCTTTCTCCCCCCAGATATCGAAGTGTCTCTCACTTCTCCCCCACCAATTTCCTCTTTCTCTCTCTCTCTTCGGCTTCAAAGGGTTAACCAAATGACCTTTGTAATGGTGAAGTGTAGTGTTTTCTTTGAGGTACGGACTGAATTCTTAAATATTATTTAGATGAGCTTCGGTTTCAGAGTGCAAAGAACTAACTGGCAAGCGAAGTACTGTGCGTAATCATAAGCTACACCGAGGTCCTGACAATACGAAACCTCGTCTTAGGGTCTACTGAATAAATGTGACAAAAGACACTTCCGAGACGGTAGAAATAATTAACAAGGCTGTTGTATAGTTCCCGGTAGATGAACGCATTTACTAAACAAGAAACACGTGAAATTATCTTTTCTTGTGTTATTCATTTTTCTTCTAATTAAAACACGCGATGATAAACACGTAAAGAAATTAACAGACGGGTAAACATGGCCGCCAGCTATTTTTGTTTCTTTCTAACAAAACATTGGGTAAAGTTGTTTCTGATTCCTCATTTATATCTACGCTATAATGATAAAGATAATAAAGCTAGCTGGATATTTTATAAAGTCGTCAGTAACACTGTATAATCTCAACATTGTACCAGCTTTTCCAGAAAATAAATTTCGTGAAATCGTCTTATAGTAAGATATATAATAAAATACAGGTCAATACACAAAACTATATTTGGGTGTTAAAATTTAAAATTTAAATGTTAAAATTTTAAATTGGCGCCATTCATCACTATAAGGATGTTACATTTGAGCGCTTTCATTCATTTCACAACATGTTTCGATGTAATACATCATCTTCAGGTGTTGTTTTTTATTTAAAACTATTTTATATTATAAATGCATGCCTTTCAATAATGTAACATCCTTATAGTGATGAATGGCGCCAATTTAAAATTTTAAAATTTTAACATTTAAATTTTAACACCCAAATATAGTTTTGTGTATTGACCTGTATTTTATTATATATCTTAATCCAAAACACAAACATGACGCATGTAAACCTTAAACGTCTTATAGTAATTATTACAGGAAGCATTTTCAAATTCAATCACTCAATCGAGCACGTTTTTGTCTGTCTGTCTGTCTACCATCTGAAAGCATAAAGTTTAAAATGTAAACGTATGCTTTGTTTGGCATGGGTGTGAAAACATGGTCTCGCACTCTTAGGGTAGACCACAGAGAATGCTCAGGAGAATATTTGGACCCAAGAGAAAAGAAGTTACAGTTCGACCAAGAAAACGGTATCCTGAAGAGCTTTAATAATATGCACTTATCACCACCACGTCGGGTGCTTACACTTACAAATTAACGCCACTGCGCTTTAAGTAAGCGTAAGTATAATTAGGCTACATGAACCGCGTACGTCATTTTCAGTGAACGCTTATCCGTGCATGGGCGATCATACGTTCAAAGGCGAAGCTGATGGCGTGTTCCTCCTCAGTATAAAGTGTACTGGGTAATGTGTCTAGTTCTCTGTAAACATTATTATTTTCGAAAGCAAATCCAAAATTGACTTTCAGAATCGCCACGCGTGTATTGTGTACAAAATTTCTAAAATTTCTAAAACCAAGTGAAAAGTTGCGAATAGTTTGTAGAAAGAAATGCAATGACGGCGAGATAAGTTACTTTTGCGTTACAGCGTCAAAATTGCAGATGTGGGGAAAAGTATAACGTTAACAGAGGTTTTCTTTTCAGTCCGCGTTAGTCGCCACTCTGATCAATCCCTCATCCTGATCGTACCCTATAATTTTACATCAGAACTTACTCTACTTCCACAAAGAACAATGCAGAGGGGGGGAAAAACTGTCACGCGTGTTCGGGGGGCGTGCTAAACAAATCAATAATATTTTTTCTGCGTGACAATCCCTTCGGTAAAATAATATTACAAGAAAAGAAAGAAATTACCCAATCAGCTATTTACGGATTCCGGTAAAATAAGGCTATATTACCAGTCATTACCCAAAATTCCCGACATTACGAGCCAAAAAATATAATTTACCTTGTCGATGTCGGTCTTCTAGATGATTAGTAAAACCTCTAGGCAGTTAGTAACGTTTCGGAGAAACACACAGCCTCCATCTTCAGGGAGGGTAAATATTTATCCTGTTCATTTACACAAATATATTTTTTTTTACGTACCGGCCTTAATAATCCCAGTTATTTGTTCATACACGAAAGGATGCCAAAAGTACCGACGGTATCCAAGGTCAACTGTCAGCCAACAATGACCCCGGCAATGCGGGCTGCCTATTAAAACTGGTACAGGTATGGGTAGTCTCATAGGATGTTTCTTCGCTAAGGTCAGAACGTGAACAACACCTAAAAAGATATATATATATATATATATATATATATATATATATATATATATAAATGCAAACTGTTCCAGAAATACGAAGTTTTTCAGTTCTCACATCGGTGAAAATGGTCGTGTTCTAATGGGTTATGACGCCGTGTGGACTCACTCGTAGGCAGAAATCAGCGTTTCTGAGACAGCGTGTTTCTCCGAAGCGCTGGTATGCTACCTACGTGTCCACGCGGCGACGCCACCCAGAATACCAACACCGACGTTTTTCCTGGAAACATAATTTCGTAGGCGCTAAATATCGTGATGCAACAAACAGTTCACAGCGAAACGGGGACCTTAAATCACGCCAAGTTTGTAAATGATTTTTAACGTGTTGATTTTGAGCGTTTTCTTTTGCAAATCTAGTATTTATAGCTGAAACAGCGAACACCTAAAATGGGGTTAGAACGCTGGCCTTGTAATCCTGGGGTCTCGGGTTCGATTCCCGGCGGTGCTCGAATTTATAACTTGTGTTGGGCAAGGCCGTGGTCTAGGCAACACGGAGTTTTCCTCCGTGGCATCCCAACAATTACTCCATTCACACACAGAAGAAGGCAATGGCAAACCACTTCTGGATCATCTGCCAAGAACGTATATGAACAGGTCCCAGTCCGAGAAAAGGATGGAAGGCTCCTGTTCATATGGACCTGTCGTCAGACATAACACTAATAATAAATAAACAATGAGAGGGTAATAAATAAGATTTAAAATGAAAATCCCTCTCACGGCTTGGATATGACAGTGTACAGTAGTTTTTCGTTGAATTAACCTGTCGGTAACAGAAACATGGCGGATGTCGTGGTAAGTTATACCCATTCTGAAACACAATCTAAGATACCTGGTTACATCAAGTGCGGACTTGGGTATTTAAATTAACGTTCACGAGAGAAAGATCTTGACATTGGCATGATTTGAATCTTCTGTTGTGTTATAGGAGCATTTCCCTTCTGTTTTAAAATAAAGCTGAACGTGTACCGCATTCTTTAATTAGTCAGTGTGTAAATATTTTAATTAACGTACTTTGCACAGCCATTACTTTAATCTCCTCTCCGTTTCAAAGTTTTCAGGATAATGCTTTACAAAATTCCCTTGAAAAGTGTAAATTTTCTCTATAATTTATGGCCTTTCCTTCATCCCATCACAGGATTACGTCTTACATCAATTATAATTTACGTCGACACAAGATTCCTTCTGCGTTGCTAGACTATGAATATCCAAGAAACAAGCGTCTGCTTTACGCGAACATACGATTCTGTAACTGAGGAATATCACGGATTATCAACAGAAAATTTGGGGGGGGGGGGCATTCGCGCCTTTTCAAAAATTTCACACACACACAAAAAGTAACAGCTCATAATAAGAAAAGCCTTTCAGGAACAATTAATATCTAATAAAGACGGCCGCCTTCTGGGTTGTTACGCCAAGCAGTTTGATGACGTTTCGGAGGTGTTTTGTGCCTGATAATGCTGGCAGCACGCACCTCTGAAACGTCTATAAACATCTACCAGACTACACGGCGCAACAACCCAGAAGACAGGCAATTTCATACTAGCCGCCGTGAGAATCTCAAATCTCACAAAGTTCTAATACGTCCCCATGAATTATACTGTGTATATGAGCAACGCCACTGATATGAATTTAAAATTCTTAGTTGATCCGGATTTTGGATCTGCGAAAAGTAAAAGTGGGGTCTAATCTTCCCGCTAATCTTTCACAAACAAAATTTCAAGGTCACGAAGCGTCTCTCAGCCTGTGATCTACGATAGGACGTCTACTAAGACAACTAAAAGGAAAACGTCCACTAGAACAACCGCAAAGTAGACAGAGGGATAATTTAATATTAAGGCGGACCATAACAAGAATAACATGTGGCTCAGAATGGATGCCCAATGGATGACTTCGGATTAGCTGTGAACCTCCTGGTGTTGATACCGAAACGTCAGAATTCCCATTCCCTGCCCGTAAGCCTCGGGTGGGTATGAAACAGAATTTTCCAAACATCGGTCAGAACTCATTCGAATCGCTAAACCATCTCTAATATATGAGATCATTTTATCCGTACATAATTATAACTTATTCATATACACGCTGATTTCCAATTTGCCCACGCACGATTATCGATTACACCTGATTTCCAGTTCTCATCACACTAGATTTTTTAAAAAAATTAATAATTCTCAACTTGTCACGTATTTCAATAAATTTCCACTCATATGACATTCTACGCGGTTCATATTAGACACTAACTGATATCTAACACCCATCTGATTCAGCTCTCAGCGAAACACAAAATAAAATAAGAAAGGAACAGCAATGGTCAGTAGACGACCCCCCTCGGGGGGGGGGGGGGGGGGGGGAATTTTCTTAGAAGGCCAAGAAACTGCAGCATAAATGAGAGAGAACGAAATTCGATAACATTTGAGGCAATAACACCGCTTCGCGTTTCGTTTCTGTCCCAAGTTCAGCGAAACCGACGCCTGGGATACACGTGACTTGAT
Organism: Zootermopsis nevadensis; assembly: GCF_977971745.1. NCBI lineage: Eukaryota > Metazoa > Arthropoda > Insecta > Blattodea > Termopsidae > Zootermopsis > Zootermopsis nevadensis. Next base: position 2,289,561 of record NW_028259164.1, on the reverse strand, counting down.
TCGCAGCGCCCATCAGAACCTGCGAGCGTCCAGTATAATACGGGTCTAATATCACAGCCATTCGTTTCTCGCACAGCTGCGCCTTCCATTCCAGTCTTCAAACCCGTCGGAAAATGAGCGGGTCCACGAATAAAAAATCTGGCAAATGTAATGTGCGACGAGATGACTACGGTCCTTTGAAGCCCACAGAAACAAGATAAACGCGGGTGAGTAGTGAGACACACTACATTTAACGGGGCGCGGAGGATAAGTTTTCGGCTATGCAGGTTCCCAGGCAGTGCCCACTCGTCCTTCAGGTAAAGATAGGCTGAATACAGGGTGAAGCGTTCGGAAGAGAAGATGTTTTCCTGCAATGTCAGTGTCTTCTACTCCCGCTTCTCCGTAGTCTCAGAAACACGTCATCTTTTCGCTGGCAATGCGGTAAATTCGGTTTATATTTTTAGTGATAGCGTACATCCATATAGGCACACAAAAATCCAATACTAGAGACTAGATCCGCGTGATTTTAAACATTTTCCTCTTCACAATTTTCCGCGTTTTGCCAGATAACAGAGTTCTCCTACATTACTATCCAAATGGGACATTTGGGACACTCTGTATAACTCCTACTCTGAACACGTCAAAGCTACGAACTCTTTCTCATTACAAGACAGAGTTTCGCCAGACAATAAACCCATGAAGAGAAGTTAATTCTTTCACAATTACATTTTTGTAAGACTTTCAAAGCACATTCTTAACGTGGGTTGGGGGTAGTTTTAATTTTATAAACCCCATCAAAGCCAATGTCACCTCTGACGTTGGAAACAAAGAAAGAGCCAACCTTTTATATCACCGTGTGAGGAGCGAAGCCTGTAATATTACAAGTCAATTAATTATACACAGACCACGGAGAATAAACACCGGCTTAGCTGAGTGACGTAAGCTCGATGGTCCATTTGCTGGTTCCACTGGGAACGGGACATTAAATCAAATGAACCATACGTAATGCCAGATTAGTCTGAAATCCTGTAAGAGCTATTATTAAATATACCATCATTACTTCTTTAAGGGCACCAGAATCACTCTGAAAACCCCTCATGAATGCCCAACACCACCGTTTTACGTTAATTTTTTCCCTTCACGTAAATTTCGAAATGTGGTGTTGGAGAAGAATAGAGAAGATCAGGTGGACGGATCGAGTGACCAACGAAGAAGTATTGAGGAGAGTCAACGAGCAAAGAAGCATTCTGCAGGCGATTACACGAAGGAAAGCTAACTGGCTGGGACATATTATGAGAAGGAATGGATTACTGAGTGATATCACCGAAGGCCAGGTTGAAGGAAAGCGAGGACTAGGAAGAAGATTGATACAGCTAACCGACAACCTTAAACAAGGAAAGAAGATGACGTTCCAGGAATTAAAGCGAGAAGCCGAGAATAGGGACAACTGGAGAGCTCTTTTTGGGCAGAGCAATGGACCTGTCGTAAGACAGAACACTTAATAATAATTCACTATTGGCTTGGTTACTTCGGTCAGGCCCATACGTAAAGCGAGAAAATATAAAAATATAGGAAGTTTTCTTTCCCTTAGAAATTATGTTGGCAATACTGCACCTACTTAGTTTTGACTGTTCATGAGTACCAAAACTACTGTGACATGCCTGAACACAGCCATCACGTAGAGAAATTAAATGTTTAAAGGAGGCAATCATGGAGCGAAATGGAATATGTCTAAACGGGGGGGGGGGGGGGGGGGGGGGTGTCTCAATGCGGCTAAGACAGAACCGGTCTTGTCGGGAATCAAACCCCGGTCGCAAGCCCGTAGCCTATTCACTACTACACTGAGGTACCCTGCTCCTGCACATCGAAATTAGATCCATTGAAAAATTTAAATGAAAAGTCCTCATAATAAATTCGATCGACATCTTCAGCAGTTTCGGACACGCGGGCATGATACGATGTCATTATGCGTTCACTTTATATACGCTGTGTAAAAGAAAAGGCAATGATAAATTACCAAGACGGTGAGTCAACATCCATCTACAGCTTTGTGGGTTGTAATGGTAATATCTGTTGCAGGTCTACGTTCTTTACAAAAGGCTCTTATGAAACATGAATGCCTTATGGACACAGTGTTATCTATCCTGGCAACACAACATCCACTTCCTGGAACCTTCATAGGATGAAATTTTGTACCAATAATAGAGGGGCCTTTATGTCCAGAATCCTTTGTCAGATAATGAAACATAATATGCAAGACTCTTTGAATATGAATCTGAACATGCGGGTTCTACCACTTTGTTCAAATGCGTGAAATGAATGTTTCTATTTATCTCGTTAAATATTGAACATATCGGGGAACAAAAAATAAACATCGGACTGAGCATACAGAAATAATGAGGTGAAAATTTCAAGCTGTGTATATTTTCAGGCTTCGATGGCTATTGTCAAGTTTATCGGTGCATAAAAACAGTCTATAAAGGGGTCTCGCGAGAAAAAAAAATCGACATTGCCTGCGGCTATTTATAGATATTAAAAAATTCTTTATGTGTTTCTTTTTTTTTGTCATAAATAATACTGAAAAACTTTTGCGATCGCAATAAATCAATTAGAATTTGAGAGACAGGCGAAAAACTACATTTTTTCCTATCCCTACGTTATATACGTGTCTACAATGAACATAAAATTTCTTGACAAAATGCTGATCTAGAATTCCCACCCCCATCCCCGTCTTGTATGGAATCAAAACGTTCATTGCCATGTTCACAACAGCACACCGCTGGACCACGACCAGAGTCAGACATTCTGTCCACACCCTAACACCCTACTTATCTAAAATACATTTTAGTATTATCATCATCATCCCATATTTTTAGATTTTCCAAAGTTACCTCACCCCGTCAGGTTTACCGACTAAAATTTTGTGAACATTTATCATGTCCCCCATGCGTGCTACATGTTCCACATACCTGATCCTCCCTGATTCGATCACGTTAATATGAGATAAACCGCACAGATCATAAACCTACTCGTTATGTATTTTTTATTATGCTATTTCCTCATACGCCAAGATATTATCATCTTCAGGACGGTGTTTCCAGAAACACACAAAGACCGTGTTGTTCACTTTCAGCTGTGTTTCTAATGCGCCTTTCGTTTCGAAAGAAAGGATTTAATTTCTAATCTCACCTTACACAAAGTCCCACGGAGATTTGTACCATAAACCGAAATGCTTTACCAAGAACCGTCCCTTACTACAGAACTGCATTAATTACTTACGTAAAATAAATAAAACAGTTAAAATCGATACATGACAAAGACTTCGATATCTCGCAAAGAAATCGAGAATGTAGGCGAACTGAGATTCATGAGTAGATCCTGGGGCATGTTACCACGAGATTAGTGGTAATGGTGACACTGTGATTAATGCCCACACGAGTGATGATAGTTGATGATAATGATGACGGATGGCTGGGTAAATTAATGGGAGAAGCAGACGTTGCAAGGGAGCAGTTTCTCTTCTTGTATTAAGCAACGTCAGTGATTTGTTAATTCAAATAAAATTTATAAAATGGTTCATGTATCACAAATTCCATACATAAATAACTGGAAATTAGGTTTAAGTGATAATATAACTTGTGTGTAATCCTTTTACCGTGAAACAGACGGGTTTGTAGTACCGGTAAATTCCCGAGAATGCAATTTCATAATTTACTGTGTTTCTCTGATTTAAATATCTTGCAGTTGTCCGTTAGAGCAAATTGCCCACGTTCTGATGACAGGCAGACTTAGCAGTTTCTCATTTTTCCTCAGCAAATTTCTGCGGTGTAAATTTTAAAATTACTATTTTAATATTTTCCGTCAAATCACAATTTTAATAAGATAATAAAATATAAAATATTTAAAATATCATTTCACGTTCCGCGGAACGTGAAATGATATTTTAAACATTTTATATTTTATTATCTTATTAAAATTGTGATTTGACGGAAAATATTAAAATATTAACCTAATTCATAATATGACGTAAATATACTACCTTTTAAAATTACACAAAATAGGCGTTTCGGGTACAAACTATTAATAATATGATGAAAAGTCGAACCCCTTGTAATTTTATTTCAGCAACTACACGACTATTTAAATCTTTTGCACGCGTCTCGTCTCACAGCGTCTGAGAACAGAGATAATTTTCTCTGTGGAAAATAAATGGACATCAGAAATGCAGAATGTAGCAGCAGAGCTGCTACTGGAAAAACTAGCAGCGTATCCAGCGTGGTGGAAATGTAAACGAAACAACCAGCCATGTTGGAAAAGTTTTCAGTTAAGAATTAATTTAACAAATCTGCACATAATACGCGTACGGCTAATAAGACAGATTTCCGCTATGAAATCATTTATCAAATCGCCAGTGCGAGGCTTTCGTGATTCCAAATCTCCGATTATTGATAGCATAAAACATTCGTACAGGTAGAACGGAGAAAAATACTTTCCTAAAACTGTAATTTAAACAATCGTTCTGGATTTCTCAGCCAAAATAATGTATGAAATCCATATCGTATTTATATATTTTGCGAGATAAAAGGTTTCAATCCGCAAATACACGCCCTAATTGAAAAGTTAATTCACCCCTTTCGGAAGAAACACAGAAATATATGACCCCTTTATGGACCAACACAAACATCCTCATTAAAGATACAGGAGTGTTAGAACTAACCTACCTTTACCGACAAGCAGTTTCAGTGAAAGCTTATGATTTATTCGGTATAAAATCAGGATCAAGAGGGCAGCACTTTTGACTCGTAAAATATTAAATTCCAAGTACTTTATACTATGTTCCGGTCGCAGAAAACTGAAATGGGAGTGTTCCAGGCCACCTACTGACTGTTCATCATGGAGCAGATTACAAATTCTGTTTCTGTAAAAATTTGTAAACAAAAAAAAAAGTCGAGCATCTAATATTTACAAGTTTCAATAATGTTCTGTGGTCAAATATAACAGCCCTTCATAATTCAGTTCTCTCTATACCCCTTGCCACGTCATCCCTCTGAGGTCAGAATACTTTTCAGAGCACCCTGTACTCTGCTATCTTCCCTTAACGTGAAAGACAAACTTACTCGCTGGCTTACCGAACCCGAAGGTTCATCACCGAACTAACCAAAGCCCTCCATCAGACCCTGTCCTGGGCCAACAAAATTCAGTTTCCTTCAACTCCTATCTCCCGTAGATCCCGCCTGAGATTATCCTCCCATCTACGTCTAGGTCTCCCCAGAGGTCTCTTCCCTTCAGGCTTCCCAAATAGTGGACCCAACCATCTAGATGGCTTAGGGAACCCGAAGGTTCATCACCGAACTAACCAAAGCCCTCCACCGGACCCTGTCCTGGGCCAACAAAATCCAGTCTCCTTCAACTCCTATCTCCCATAGATCCCGCCTGACATTATCCTCCCATCTACGTCTAGGTCTCCCCGGAGGTCTCTTCTCCTCAGGCTTCCCAACCAATACCTGGTGTACACATCTTGTCCCATCCATGCGTGCTACATGCCCCGCCCAAGTTTCACACCCACATAAACAAAAGGTAATAAATTACATCCTCGTATATTTTCAGTTTTACGTATTTTTATAAAAGCAGTTACAAAGAAAAATTAAGGAACTGGCAATCCGACATGTTGTCATCCACTGGTGACTTGTAATCGGCCAGCCAACTACGAAGTACAGTTGGTACACGCGCGGGAGGTTGGATAAACCACCCAGTTCTCTAACGCAATTACTGTTGGTGCATGGAAGTGACGTATAATTGCCTTTACAGTGTTTTTGGACGGATGAACGCTCCACGATCGAACGAAAATTGGCGCCCATTTTCAAGCAATTTTCCTGCTGTGTGTCGTTCTAGAGACGGTGCTGGGAAACTGGGCGAGGTTGGAGGGGGTTAATGGTCCCCTGGGTCTTAGTGTTTGTTGGTACCAGTGATAGAAAACCATCGTTTTTCTGCTTAAATCTGTGTACAGTCACAAATAAAACTGACTGTCTTTCTGTACTTTCTTTCGACAGAAAATGATACGTCGTGGAATCATTACCTGACGTCATACACTACACATGCTACTGTTTCGCGTCAGTTTTACCTTCCACAGAAGCAAGCAAATAATGTTACTTAACGGTGATGTATCAACTGCTGATATTACACAATTTCAAATGTGATGAGATCATTACGAAAGCTGAACGGGTAGGGAAATGCCAGAGAAGGGGCGATGTTTCTAGATTCGAGGGCAGTGGCGTGGACACGGTAGAAACCTGCAGAAATTCACCCCCCCCACCCCCCACCACCAGAGTAAAATTTCCAACGTCTTACATTCGAAACACGCCATTTGCAACAACTTTTCCTTATTTATTTTTTATAGTATGTTGCCAAATTACGGAGTTATCCTATGGCCTCGGATTATGGAACACCCTGTATAGTGAGACGCTGGATTTCGCTCGCGATCTTGCTTTGGGGGAACTCGTTAGGGAGCTCGGAATTTCGTATTTCAGCCGGCAATAGTACTAAGCCTATTAATATGCACGCATGCCTTCAGTGCGATACAAATGCTACGCAAAATAATCTCCATACCTTAGCACAGACATCCCTGGCTCGATTACGAAACAGGGTTCTTTGCAACTACAGACCACGAATTCTGATAACAAGCAGATCATTAGGGGCTGGGTTGGATGGGATTTTGCAGACTCCCAAAACCATTATCTCCGATCTGCCATGTGATCAATTTGAAAGGATAATGAAGACATGGGCTTGGCATTTTGTTGTTGCTGGAAAAATGTCCTCTGTTTACATTTATTATTTGTTTATTTAACGACGCCGTCAGTCACTAGCTCAAGACCTTTCAGCTTTGAATGATGATAAGATAAAATACCAAATTGGAAAACATGCCTAATTTATCCCTCTAATACACAGTGGTAAGTATATGTACCATTAAATAATTTAAGCTATTTTTACTTAAACAATCAACTTATGTTATTCGGAAATTACAAATTACTATTGTACATGATCAAATATAAATTTTATTAAAATGTGTATAAAGTACTGTACAGTATATAATATTTTATATTTGAACCTGCGATAACTCGTATCTGACACAATTTCTGTGGAAAATTGTAACATTTTTACACCAAGATTTTAATTAAAGTCGATAGATAGCATGTCTCGCACAGGGAAGAAGGAAATTATTAAAATATTATTTGGGCGAACTTCCAAGGGGTTAAACATGGCCGTGGCCAGCACGAAAATTATTTCGCGGACCGCGGTGTAAGCATTACTAACTAACTAACTAACACACAGGTCTTCGTGTGCGTTTACCATAAAAACCACAAGTAACACACTTCTGTAATTGTGCTAGAACTGAATACTTTCATTTACGTCTGTCTTTAACTCACTGCATTAATAACGTCAATGCTTACAGGGAGGATTTCATAAAATGTTCCCCCCTTTCGATCATACAAACATCAAAGCTTCTAAAATGCACAAAAGGTGACAAAGTAGGAACAAATGTGAAATTCCTGAACTCAGAGAATTTCACGGGAACACTTTAACTTCGTCCCATACAACGAGCAAGCACTTCAAAATGTTGGGTTTTTTTTAAAAATATACGTGCTCTTCATCAAGGATGATGCAATCAAAGAGGATAAGATGCAGGGGACATGAGGGGGAAAAGCCTAAATAAAGGTGGTCACCCGAAACACTTAGCCGTAAATGTGAGTATAATATTAAAACGGATCTGAGAAACAATGTAAAAAATATTTAGTTTGGATTCAACTGTCTCAGGCCAATGCTCACTAACAGAATCTTGCGAAAATGGTAATATACCTCGGTGTTCCATATAAGGCGTGGAGGAATTCTTTACCGATTGAGCGAATATCGGCTACTCAAAGACTTTGCTCCGTGGAGTTTATTTGGGACTCTAACTACGGAATTCTTTCACAGGGTAAGAACAATGTAAAACAGTCGATTTTGTTGTTTATTACACCGAATCACGCTCTGGCAAATGTAGTGAACAAAACAAGGCAAAGTGGCACTTTTATCAAACAAATAGTATTATCGATTCGCATTTTCCCCATACACTAAATCTATTAACGCATAAATATTAACCTGCACTGAAACACAACATATATTATTGTCGTTTCTGTGAAACACGACATTCATTAGACCTTACTCTGGTAATTCTTTTGAGAGCAATGTAACAATGTATGAACTTCATGTGGGATTGTAGGCAGATACCAGCGTTTCGGAGAAATTTAGTGTCTCCATCTTCAGGGCTTAATTTAATTAAAATACATTATCGGGCTGCGGGCCGATAACCAGCGTTCTGGCACATTTATCATAAAGGAAGTGTTCAAATAAAGGATTGAGAGATGTAGGTCTTGGAACTCCATCGTCAGAAAAAAAAGGGAACAAACAACACACGCCAAATTTGTCAACGAGCGCGCTATCTGCCACATTCATCAGCCACTCGCTTCCTTCCTGCCATGAATCGTGGATGAATGTCTCTGCAGACGTTCAGATAAGCGAGTCTTCATTCCTGACTTGTGGCGCATTCTATAGGACATATTTCCGCTCCTTTCCCAGTGCACAGTCATTTGTTATTTTTTCCGACAGTATTTTACACCTTGACAGCCGGTAAATATACGTCTTCTAACCAAAAAATATAACACGTCCGAAATGTGTATTATTTGCGTGTGTTGTGTGTAACATATTTCACATATTAATGATGGATATATATATATATATATATATATATATATATATATATATATATAGGCTGTCAAAATTATGTCCCGACTTTAATTACGAATCTGAAACGACCTCACTAATAAGCGTTCATTTCAATTTCTTTGTCCGTACCTTTGCTTGGTTTATCATTTTCACCCCTTAAAGCCTGCTGCAACTATGCCCCTCCCCCCCCCCCAAAAAAAAAATTGCTTTAACAATCAATAAGTCTACATGTAAACAGCGATTATTTCCTTGAACAGCGTTAACAAGTTAACTCATAAACACAAAACGTAGACTTAATTAATGTTTTTTAAAGCAGGTGGTATATATACTTCCACCAAGCTTCATAACATGAGAATTCTTCCCTGTCTGATTTGGATTTCAATATATGAACAAACTTATTCATTAAAGAGGAGAAATTGATGGACATGTAGCATGCATGAGGGAAATGGAACAGAATACGACATGAGACATCTAGATACAAGCTGAAAACGACGGCCTTCTGTGATATTGAGCACTGTTACCTAGTACAAGTTCACCGACGTTTCGGAGGTGCACAACGCAACGACCCACAAGACAGCCATTCTCATATTCGAAGCAGTGCGAACCTGAAATGTCTTAAATTTCGCAAATCCCTCACAAATGTCATTTTTTTAAGATTTAAATAATTTTATACATGAAAATGACTACGCGATTTAGACATGAAATTAAAGGGGGAAGGACTGGGTTTGAAGTAATATAAAATCGCCGCCCCGACAGAAGAAGAAAAAGGCTTGCGATTTTACCAACAGTTGGCATGCATGACTAACAGAGGTGGACGTATGTATGAAAAGGAATTCCTAACCCCCGCAGGTATGCAGGGCCGGATGTGATGCAATAAACGTGTCCGGAGTATGTCAGCGTCATGATGACTTTGCTTGCAAGCGAGTGGACTCTCTCTCTCCAGTGGAATGCAGCTTCCAAGGGATTGGTGCAACGCTAGAGTAGAGTAGAGTGTCGAGTTTATACAACCCCGCCATGGAAAAGGGCCGTTCGCGAAATAATATCGAAAGTTTCAGAGGCCTCCGGACCACACAATTCCTCAACTGTTTAGCTTGTTACCCTCCTTACAAATTAAAACCGAATTACTTTGTCACAGTGTTCATGTTCTCAAATATCAAACTGATCCCAACCAAAAACGGACGTTTCGACAGATTGCAAACCGACAAGAAAGGTAAAATGCAAAGAAATATCACGTTGTATCTGTGACCTTCAAATTATGGTATATATTCGTGATTCTCTTCAGTCTCTCTGCGTAAATTATAAAATGATTTTGTAGCTCGGATCCATAAGGCACATTCCAGCTTCATTTATTTATTAACGTATTCACTTATTGAATCAGACCGTCTTATAACCTATGTTTCTATACAAATGAAATGAATAACTTTGTCGCACGTCTAGAAATTCAACGTATGTCCATCTGTCTTCATGTTCTTGGATTCAATTTAAATTTAATGTGTTTCATATATTAAACATCAGACGGGCCTAAAGAATTTTCTGTTGCATGCCTCATGCATAATTGCAGCCTCGCGTAGCCATCCTCAGGAGGCTCATAATCTCAAAGACTAAGTCAGTCTGATGCTCGTTTGCTCTGATACTTTCAGATAATTAAAATACGAGTGGCCTTGGGAAAGACGTTAAAATGAATACGAAAATCAGCAAATACTTTTCTTCGCTGTTGTCCCCTTGTAACGGGCAAGTTCTGAGCAACATTTATTTATTTACGTATTTGTGAACCTGTAACCTCTTTCAGATTTTGTTCTGGCTGAAAATGGAGACAAAACATTCCTCCTAAACGTCGGTTATCCACCTACGAGTCCACACGGTGTCACAACCCAGGATAACTTCGTCATCTTCGTCATAAAAACCTCAAATATGTAATTAGATTGTAAGTACGTGTATTTACGTTATAAACCTACAGTAAAATTAGACATTACAAAAAAATAAATACGAAACAAATGAGGAAAGGAGATTAAAAAAACAGGGTTAAGGGAGACGGAAAAAGTAAAGACATTGTTGTAAGACTTGAGGTTCTCACAGCGGTGAGTATGAAGATTTCTGTCTTCTGGGTTGTTGCGCTGTGTAGTCTGGTCGATGTCAACCAACGTTTCAGAGGTCATACTGCCTCCGTCATCAGGGCGATCGCCCTGATGACGGAGGCAGTATGACCTCTGAAACGTTGGTAAACATCGACCAGACTACACAGCGCAACAACCCAGAAGACAGAAATCTTCATACTCTGATGACGGAGGCAGTATGACCTCTGAAACGTTGGTTAACATCGACCAGACTACACAGCGCAATAACCCAGAAGACAGAAATCTTCTAAAGACATTGTTCTCGGCCGAATTTCAAAGTGCCTTCCACAGTAATTAATAAAACTAAGTCCGCTACTGGACTGAAATGTCTAGTGACAGCACACACAAAGCTGGAGTTAACATATTTAACGCAAGTGAAATGCCCAAAATGCGTGCAATGCTTAGCGACTTTCAATTTCATTAACAGAATTTATAAAAGGTGTGAAGATGGTCGCGAGTTCTTCCTAAGAGCCGTCCGCCCTCTCTGACAGAATGCGACGCAGTTAACAGATATTCCCTTTAGACTGGAAACACCTTAATTCGAGCGGAAGTAATTACAATTAGTGACATCGATAAATTAGCTGTAATTCCACCAGTGCCATACTGCAGTGCAGTATTTCAACAAGCAGCTGAAGCGGTTCTGGAGGACATCATTTGTATACTATGAATAATGGATGGATATGCGAACATACTTCGTACTAGCCAAGTGCTTAATACACCAGCTCCACAAAATGGATGAAACGGACTGGAAGCATAGCACGCATGGGGGGCAGGAAAATTCATTCGAGAATTTCAGGGCTCTACCATGTCCCATGGACCTGGATTCTAACATCCTATTTGATACAGAGCGCAAAAATTACGAAGCTCTTCAATTTCTAAGCTACCTAGAGCAGCATCCCGATATTTCATCTGGGGAAAAAAAAAATCACATTAACAAGTGGCGAAGTTCAGTAGTGTTACCGAGATCCACAAATTGAAGACGTTACGCTTATTCTAAATTTATTTTAAAAAAAAATATTTAATAAGAATTTAAAAACAAAATAGTCTTCACAGTGTCCTTGGCAACACTGTTTGTGACACAGAATCTCAACATTAATCTTACAAAGCTTAAAAAGTAGTGATAAGGACTATTTATTCTTGTAAGCACGCCTCACGTGACTTGGCGGCGGTGTTCGAGCAAACAATGCACAGCTCTAACGGTCTCAGAATTTTAAAACTTGGTGGTAACTATATGTACCACCCACTTCAACACTCAACAACTCTTCATTCTGTCCAAAGGTTGTATTTATAGATTTCGTATGGTTCTCAAAATAAACAGCTATTATTTCCTTAAACAGCGTTAACCATCTGACCTTAGTAATGGTGAAGTGTGGTGTTTTCTTAGCGGTACGGACCGATTCTTACGTATTAGGACTATTTATATGAGCTTCGTGCTTTAACCGATTAATGTTAAGAGCAGTTCAAATTCAGGAAATCTTTGCTACTAATTGGTTTGGAACCATTTATAACGTCTTCTGCAAAAATCTAAGCTGGGAAAACATCTACAATACGGAATACAAAGAATGTACACAGAATTTTGGTACGGAAAACTCGGAAAATGTACACCGCCATGAACGTGGAAATCTGAGGTTAAAATTAACGCGGATCTCCACGAGGTTTCCTGTGAAAATTAGAGATGGATTGAACTGGCTGAAGATTCTGCACAATGATAGCTTTATTATGAGTGATGTTATCTGCTACAACAGACAGTCAATCACTTACAAAACAACTTCAGTGGATATATGCATTATTAAACAATATTTAATAAAAGTAATCAGCTTTTTAATTTTTATAAATAACAGTATTACGGTACGCACGCAGTATAATTCCGTCAGTTCATGAAAAACAAAATAAAGCTTGTTACACAAAACGCTAGAAAAGCGAACAAAACAAATCTATTTTGACTCAATTATGGCTGAATGCAATAACACAAAAACCACTTGCCATTTCAGGTACCAACAGTCCACAATACGATCTCCCCCCACCCCAACAAACAGTGATAATCATATACCGACAGGAATCCGCGATTTAATTGTTCCTGTGGTCTCCCGCAAATCCACAACTGCGATGGTTTAGGGACAGAGAAGAACGTGCCCTCAAATACCAGTAACAGAAATCCGTCATCATCCTCTCGTAGGATTTGAGGGTCTCACGGCGGTATCACAGTGTAATCTGGTACAAAGATCACCAAAGTTTCAAAGGTACTTGCTGCTTCCATCATCAGGGCGATGAGTGCGCCACAACCCAAAATAAAGCCATTTTCTCATTTAACTAACTCAAATACGCGGTCTTTGTAGAGAAGCTAAGAGTACGCTTTGTCATAAAATTCCCTGTTCTAAAACATAACATTAGCTGTCAAATTTCACTGTTTTTTTTCTCGTAAAAATACTCGTCAGAACTCACTAGTACTGCCCAGAATGTATCTCAACGCGTCTTTCGTCTCTTATCAAGGATTTGTAACTCTCTGAACACGCCACGCAAAGCCACGACGTGATCTTTAAGACCACTTCATTTCTCACACCGCGTAAAGAAATGACACGTCTTCTCGTCGGCGTGATGAAACCTTACCAAGTCCCAGCGTTGCTATGACGGACGATACGCCACAAGTGTGAGCATTTCCACGTTTCGGATGGGGGGCGGTGGGGGGGGGGGGGTAACATGTATATCATACGTCATAATACATATTTCATCAAACTCCAGCTGCGGTTTCCAGCAACACCGCAACAGATGACATGCTTGTCACATAACCACATTCTGGAGTATTTTTAGAGTTACGACCATGTTGGAGGTCCATGTTAATGGAACCATACATCAGTTCAGAACAAATGCAAGCCGGTTTTTAAAAATCAATCATCATTTCAGCCGTTAACCCTTCGAAAGCTGAAGCGAAGAATTCAGTCCGTACCGCAAAGAAAACAAAACACTTCACCACTGAAATGATCGACTGGTTAACGCTGTTTAAGGAAATAATCGCTGTTTATTCTGAGCAAAATATACAGTTGCTGAAATGTTGAAAAACGTGGTACATATATTTACCACTAGGCTCGAACAAGATGGCCTCACATATCATTCCCTCCGCTAATTAAGCCAATAAGGGAGGTTCGCGGTGTTTACAAGGCACTTGTGCGTTGTTAAGTACAACTTACAGAACTGTAGGGAAGATCATTCCAAGCTTTTACTTGCAGATACAACACTTTATATGTAAAATCATAAAATATCCTCATACAGAACAACTTATTCGGGTAGACGAGCCTTAATCTTGGTAGAAGGAAAGTTGCAGAAATATTGACAATTGTAATTAAGGTCTCTGCACATTGACACATGAAAATTATCTTTAAAAAAAATTACACACTTAAAGATACAGTCCGTACCGCGAAGAAAACACCACACTTCACCATTACAAAGATAAAATGGTTAACGCTGATTAAGAAAATAATCCCTGTTTATTCTGAGAATCGTACAAAACCGAAATATACTCTGCTTGGGCAGAACGTAGAGTTACGAAGTGTCAAAGAATGATTTGCAGACTTAAACCGGAGATGAAATGGTAGTTTCTAAAGAGCGTCTTCTTCACCCTGATTTTTCTTAAAATACACGGATTTGGAATAGTTAAATTGCGTGCATTAGACAGGGTAGAACATGTGAAGTTGCATGCCATTTTAGACAATTTCGGCATTATTCCTGTTTCTGATGACCACAAAAAAACAATTATTACACAATCCGAGTTTATTTGTTAAGTATCAGTAAGGATACGTTATTCTTTAAGACCCAGCCTCCTGGAAACACATTCTGCTGTAAACTTGCTAAATACAGTGTGTTCAAAATACACATTATAATACAGAATTTTTAACAGGTATAAACCACGGTGGTCTAGCGGTTAGAACGCTGGCCTTGTAATCCTGGGGGTCTTGGGTTCGATTCCCGAATTTATAACTTGTGTTGGGCAAGGCCGTGGTCTAGGCAACACGGAGTTTTCCTCCGTGGCATCCCAACAATTACTCCATTCACACACAGAAGAAGGCAATGGCAAACCACTTCTGGATCATCTGCCAAGAACGTATATGAACAGGTCCCAGTCCGAGAAAAGGATGGAAGGATCCTGTTCATATGGACCTGTCGTCAGACAGAACACTAAATAAATAATAATAAATAAGCAGGTATAAATATATATTTTTGAGGCAGCTGCGATATGGTACAGGAAAGTAGGTGAAGAATACAACTGGCAACACCTGCAGAAAAGCAGATTGTAGGATGTTTATCAAGGCACGCCTTATCATGAGAGACCCACACTGTTTGTTCATGGCGGATGTGATAACGTTACGTAACGTAACGGGTCGGTTACAAAGCTTTCAACAGAAAGCAGAATAAATCTCGCGGCGTCTGAACTTAAAAGCTCGGGGATGTAACTACCTTGTTTCCTGCACCCTCTGAACACACTAGTATCTGTGAACACGGGGTGATGAGACCCGGCAAGGAAATGCAAACAGATTTCGTCGTGTCCTCGTGAGCATGGTAACGGAACATCCTTTTCGAAAGGTCAGGGATGGTTTTGATCAAGTGAGATACCATCAGCTTCTCATAGAACACAGGGCTCTCTTCAGTCAGCACACAAATAGTTTTTTAATAAAAAAGTGGTAAAATATAAAACCACGCTATTTAACAGCCAAATTACTCAACGCGTGTTAACACCTTTTCTCGAAATCTCTTCAGCGATAAAAAATATACGTAAATTCCTGCAAACACATTTTTATTATTCAAGACGAGAAACAAATGAAATGTCAGGGACACAAACTTTGAGATAGGAAACATCACATTTCTATTTCTCTACACACAACAGACGAGGAACAGGGAAGGTAAAAGTCCACGGTCTTTTCCTTCCGAGTTCCTTGCAGTTCCTGTCACAGCTGGAACACCGTCACCTGACCGACTCGTGCTACATGTCCCGCCCATCTCACCCTCTTGATCTAACAATATGGTGAACAGTATTATTTAGTGTTCTGTGTGACGACAGGTCCATATGAACAGGATCCTTCCATCCTTTTCTCGGACTGGGACCTGTTCATATACGTTCTTGGCAGATGATCCAGAAGTGGTTTGCCATTGCCTTCTTCTGTGTGTGAATGGAGTAATTGTTGGGATGCCACGGAGAAACCGGGGAAGCCCCCGGAGGAAAACTCCGTGTTGCCTAGACCTTGAACAGTAACCGCATATAAAAGATGGGGCAAAATCAGTCTTTAGAAATTGGCTGAAGGCAGAATTCTTACGCTGATTCCTATTCGGGTTCAGAAAACTAAATTAAGATGACGCAAAACAAGAAACACGCGATGCTGCCCAAACGGGAGCCAATTACAAAGGGCGAGAAATGGAGTCGTTAAACAAACTGCAGCAACCAGGCCGAGGGAACGTTTGTCTCAATAAACACCTAACAAAAAAAGTGGGAAAAGTTGGTTCTTCTGAAACTTCTCGGCCACATTCTTTATCTTTATATAAACAAACAGATCGTGTTGAAATATACATCAAAGTTAACAAAGTCTATAATAACGGACAGTCAACCAGCAAAGTATGATAAAACATGGCAGTCAGAAGTTACGTGGTGTTTGTAAAATTAATGTACAGCCGAAAAGTAAAAACAAACACTTTTCAGCCCCCCCCCCCTCAATACAAAAACATTCAGGTAGCATCCACCTTGAACCGGAATGCCCAACGGGATAAGGTTTTCTCTTCCCACCTGAAGACGGCAGCAGAACCACCTATCGAAACAATGCCGTTTAAACAAAGACACTTTGACGATGGATAAAGTACAACAAAATTACACAGAAACAGCAGATGAGGTTCCCAGGCAGTGCCCGCTCGTCCTGGAAAAGGTAGCTTCAATAGAAGGCAAGGCATTCGGAAGTGAATGCAGAGAAATGGAAAGTCAAGTTAAAAGAGAATTTGAGCAGGAACTTACTGCATTCGATCAGAATTTTGATATTAAGCTTGTGAAGGCGGTATCCGGTGAAACTGTGCTAGCATGAGAGGGGAGGGGGGCTAGTTGAAGGCGGAATTTTTATATTAACAAAGGGACAGGCATGTTCATAAACATAATATCTACGAATCCAGGCTGTACCGCGAAGAAAACACCACACTTCACCATTACAAAGATCAAACTTCTTAACGCTGTTTAAGGAAATAATCGCTGTTTATAATGAGACACGCGCTGCGAACATATTATTTAAGAATCCAGGCCGTACCGCGAAGAAAACACCACACTTCACCATTACACTGATCAACTGGTTAACGCTGTTTAAGGAAATAATCGCTGTTTTACAGTGAGAATCACACAAAACACATAAATACAAAATGAAGAGTTAACAATTGTTAAAGCGGGCGGTACATATAGTTACCACTGGGCTTTAATGGGTTAATAGCCACGGATTTAACCCGCTGATTCCTACAAGACATTTATAAAGGCGAGTCGATAACATGACCACATTCATTACAATCGTCCATTATCTGCATGGCATTATTCCGTAGCACGAATCAGATGGCTCGCCAAGAACAAAAGACGAACATAATGCAAACATGGTGGACTACTGAGGAGGAACCTCGCAGAACACACTCACTTCGGCCATACAGCGGAAATAAACTTGAAAAGAAAAGAAATTCCTCTCGAGTAAGAAATCCATTATCGATTTAAGTCTCGTGGCATTTACTCCAGAGAAATGGTTCATTACGTAAAAGGGGTAGAGGCCAAGAGCTTCCAGAAGTTCACCTCTCACAAACTCGCCCGATAAACTTCGAAGGGTTTTAGGCAGAATTCCAGAATCGACCATATTATATTACGACAGATACTGGATTCCAGACGCGGGGAGTAGATCGAGAATTTTGTGGCGCTGTGTAAGAAATTGTGACGAAAACTTAAGACGATAACGTCACAAACAAATAGTTATAAACGCTTACTAACATGTCAGAGATATGAAGTAGCACGCAGTTAAACGAGACGAATTCAGTTAGGCCTGAAAATCTGTGAAGCTGGTGTATTATTAAAATAAACTAGCATACTATCCATTCTCGTTATTAAACTTAAAACTACGTTTCGGAGATGAACCTTATCATTTGAGCCTAATCGACGGAGTGAGATTCCACTATTCGAAGAATATGAAAATGCCCAAGAATTATTTTACTTTGACAAAAATACAGTAAAATAAATTACGTGCCAATCATTTATTAGAAGGTAAATCGCATTTATATTCATTTGTTTACATGATTCATGCAGAAATCGTACTAAAACCATCACTAAGACAAAGAACTTATTGCTGAAATAGCTTTTATAGCTGTTTTAGAATTCGACATTAAAAAAACATGACTACACTTTCTATTGTTTTAAGAAAATAAACTAAGCTCCATTAAACCAGTACGCATAAAACAGAAGATAGAGGCTGAATATGGTATTCTTTAATTTAAATAATCTGAATGATCAAAATAATTCTCAAATATCACATTTACGTTCACTGTTTTCATACATTCTCAACAAAATAACTTTATAAGATAAACATACCTTACTATATGCGTAGCACATGACAAATCTATACGAGATGCGATCGGAAAGTTTCAAGACTGTGTCAATAGAGGGCGAACCGGATGTAGTACGAGCTTCTGCCGCTAGGGGGTGCGGCCTACATTCATAGTGAATCAGTGTGCCAGCCGGCATCATCGAATTAGCATTTGTTTCTTAGTTACGGGCGTTTTGGTAGTGCATTACACCGACCCTCCTGCGATTTCGGAATGGCGTGTGCATCAAATTTTGCCAAAGACTCGCCAAAACGGCTACGGAAACCTATGAAATGCTAAAGCAAGCATTTGGGGAGTCCGCAATGGATCGTGCACAAACTTTCGTGTGGCATTCACGTTTTAAAAATGGCCGAACCTCTAAAGGGAAGGAGATTTTAGACGATAGAAGAGATTCAGGCAGAATCGCAGATGGTGCTCGACAGGCTGACAAAGAAAGATTTCCAGGGATGCTTCCAGGCTTCGCAGCGGCGCTGGGATCGTTGTGTTCACTCCCAGGGGAACTACTTCGAGGGTGATGGATGAATTTAATACCTGAGATAAGTGTACGGGTTTTTATAAGCGCAGTCTGGAAACTTTCCGATCGCACCTCGTACATGTTTTAAGTACAAAAGAGGATTTCTTTTCTTCAGGATTTCCTATTAAATTTTGTGGGAATTTTTCATCTTCCTCCCGAGTACTAGATGGTATGTCACCCGCACATCAATGTTCTCGATTAAACACCAAAATAAATTACGATACAGAATAAAAGAGAACATAAAAACAAGTATCACATTGAAAGTGGTAAGAATTGCCCTCGAAGGGTCGATGCAGGGTACGTAATTCCGCCACGCGGGGGGATTCTAGTTCGTGGGATTTCCCAGCTTTCTCCAGTCAGGTTCCGGGAATTATAATCCTGAGTGAAAGTAAGGGAGCTTCCACCTCGTGGTATAATGTAATGCAATATACTTACCGACTCGGTGACAGAATTCAGAAACTCTCGCTTTCTGCAGTAGTTGTTGGCGCAAATGGATTAAACTGTTGTCTCTCATGCAGCATTTTCCTTTATGACACTTGCAGACAGACAACTGACGCTTGGAACGCCAAATCTGGAGGATTTCATGGTATATTTACGTTCATTTAACGACTCAAGAACTACGACACGCGTATAACCAAACAGCGACATTTTCTATTCAGGGTTTCGTATGATTCTCGCGAGAAATAGCGATTATTTCTTTGACAGCATCGAAGAGATCAATCAAAAGACTTGTTCTACCCTGAAGATTAGAGTCCAAGTCTTCCAACATTTAATACAGAGAAAAACACGAAGCTTTCAACACATAATTTTCTCCTTTAACCTGCTAAATATTTCTTAGATCGAAGCACTTATAACGCTTTGTTCTAAGACATCATCATAGATGAGAGAACAGGTTTCTACACCCACACGAAAAATAACAGGCGACACAATTCGGCATATTTTAAATTATTACCGAGATATTATTCTAGTACAACGCGTCTCGTACGTCGTAAATTAACTCAGCGAACACGAAAACGAATTCCTCTCCTAATCATCGCCGCTGACCACAAACTTGAGGCTCCTCTTAGGCTGTCAGCGTCTCATTCGACCTCCTTTAAAGGGTAACACGCAAAGTAAATGTCACGAAGTGGCAGGATTAGATAAAACCTGCTCATATGATCGATATGACGTCATTTAACAAAGCAGAGTCAAGTAACCAGCGTTGGTCTAGTAACTCCCAAGTCTTTCAATGTTCATTGCTGTGTTAACAAAAACCACTCACTGGCCATATTCTGAGCCAGTCTAAGAGTCCACACCTTTATGCACAATTCGTCATCGTCATAGCCAAATACGTCCCGGAAATTAAAACTTAAGAATCTCGTCGTCATGCAATTTTGTATTCTCATCAGCGCACTCCCTCAAACACTATCAATTTGCGTCCTTCAACTGTGAGTGAACCCAAAGATTCGCAACCACATAACCCTCCACGTTAATTAATATAGTTTGTAAATTTAAATATTCAGGCTTTTGAATGGTAGACTAGAATACAAAAAAAAGATTTTGGTATGAATGACGATAATAATTCTCCGAATTTAATCTCCTTCTTAGTGAATTAAACTGATCTGCCACTGACGTCCACAAATGATATCATAAATTATACCATATTTTTTAAGATGAAAAAAAAACATAGTATATTAAAATAAACCTGATATGAATTGAAGCAAAGGTTCGCCGAATTAAATAGTATAACACAAAAGAGAAAGTTTTGCCCACAAAACCAAAATCTGCCAGCGCCAATGAAGAGATTCAACTTAGCGCCAGCAAACTGTAGCAGCATTGTTCATCAGATAAATAAACCTGAACACCACCACCACCCCCCACCCACCGCGACATTTTTACAGCTCAGATATTCACAAGAACATGCTTTATACAGACAGATCAAAACGTATCCATGCGTCCCTATGAAGGACACACAATTAGCCCTGCTCGTGCTACTTTACGAAATCTAATGCGATTTAAATAAGATACAGGTTCGATCCGTGTTTGTTCTGCAAACAAAACTGTTCTAGTAACAGTCTTGAGATAAGTTTCTTCTGTGAACCAGTTCAACATATTTCTGAACATACCTCGTTTATCTAATAAATTTTTGTTTACCGGCTGTATCCGATATTAAACAATATTAAGACTGTGCTCCTGAATAGAATTACTGAAGAAACAAAGATAAAATTCAAAATAGAGAAAGATACATCGCGGAAAATCCAGAGAAAATTCGAAAACTTCCACCGAAGAAAACTCGACTGTAATTTGCTATTAAAAGCAATCAAATTTGGAACTTGGTTGTCACTTTTAACCCCCACCCCACATCAAGGGCAAATCTTAAATGTGCTACAGAGTCTTAACTAGTCGCGTGGCATGATTCTTGGTTTGTACTTCACAGTGTTTACATTTTCACTACGTTCGTGTAAAACAGTTTTAGTCCTACGCTACGGTACCACAGATAAGCAGTTATCTACCCACAACGAAAGCAGTTTCAATTTCAGATAATGGCTCGATAATTACTAAATTAAAGAATCGCCAAGCTGTTAATTACATTTCAAATCCAACGCGTAACAAACTGGTCCGATCACGTGATCAAACTCCGCTCACAAGTTTGGACGACTTTTAAATTATCGAAGTATATTCGAACACACGCTCTCCAGTAAGCGTAGGTTAACGCAGCTTAGTAAACCGTGACGCTTGAGTTTTAAAACGGGACTATTTTTTTCTTCAAAAATTGGACAATGAAGATGGAGGCAGTATGTTCCTCCGAAACATTGGTATCCACCAGAAATACAAAAAAATAACAACTCATAAGAACAACATCAAGAATTTCCCTGCCTTGAGAACCTAAGATCTCATAAGTTCACAGTATTTTTGCGGATTTCGCAGACAGGGAAAAAAAAAAAAGGAAAAAAAAGAGAGAGAGAGAGAGAGAGAGAGAGAGAGAGTCTTAAGATTCAAATTCGGCCTTTACATAGACATTTGCCAAGATCAGTCAGACATCAATTAACGTGTGATGTATCACGTATGATAATATATTATATAAAGTTTCCCCTCGTCTCAGAAGTGCGATGAAGTTACAAGTTAAATTAGATAAAGTCTTCGAGAAAACAAAACGATTCTGAAACTTTCGACCCAAACACTGAAAGCCTCAGAAGTTCCCTTGCGCGTTTTAAACTGATTGCAACAGATCGCAAGTAAAATCACAAAGCTCTGCTCCCAATCCGGACCCAAACATCATCCTCCATTGCCTTCTTATGCGTTCCTTTTATTTATAGACACGTCTCTTTCTTTCGTGGAAACAAAGACGTCCAATTTATTCTTAGCAAGGATATTTCTTCATTACAGTTCTACTTTGTGTACAATCCAACCCCCCACCCCCACCCCAACACCGAAACCAAGTTTTACTTTAAGAAGTATTTTCTCTGTTGGACCTCGCATCTCGTTGCCAGTAGCAACTAATGATGTAAATACATGGTGTGACTTCTCACCAAGGCTACTGGATGAAATCTGTGTCACTCTCTTGGATTCTGCATCATCGGGCTTCTGCTAACACGTGGCAAGAGACAGGAAGATGGGATACCCCTGGTACATGGCAGCCGGCATTACACCTAAATTTGCAAAACTGGTAAGAGAAAAGACGTAACTCTCAATGGTTTTCTGTGTACAACAAAAACAAAAAGGTATTGTTTTCTGAAAAAAATTAAAGACGTGTTAAGCTACTACGAGCTTTATAATAAGCGATTGTAGTTTGACTTTTAGGTCATACTTTTTAGCGCGAAACAACGAGGTTGTTAAAACTATAACATTCTCTTTTGTTTCCTGTTTAAAACTACATATTTTACAGGATTTCCATGTAAAAATAAACTATGCTTAAGTAATTAAATTGCTGCACGAAAGAATTCGACATAACGCAACTTTAATAAACTCTTAAGTCTTGCAAACTGCGTGTACAAAATAGTACATCAACATTGTACCTGCATATTTAATAACGTCATAAACAATGTAGACATTAAGAGGATTCTTTATCCTCTTAACTGGTACACGAGATTTAATGCACTGCAAAATTGTAAAAACAAAAGAACATCACGCATCTTCTTAGCGTGGGTACAAACTCTGTAGCAGAAAGAAGGAATGGCCTGATTGGTACTCCTGAAAGGAAGATATCTATCGGAAGACCTAATCAAAGACGGAAAGATATTAAAACGAATCTTAGTGAAATATTGACACATGGGAACCACCCCTGTGAACACGGTAATGAATCTTCTGGTCCTATAAAAGGAGGATACAATCAAGTATTCAGCCCGTACCGCGAAGAAAACACCACACTTCAACATTACAAAGGTCAACTGGTTAACGCCGTTTAAGGAAATAATCGCTGTTTATTCCGAGAATCGTACAAACACGTAAATACAAAATGAAGAGTTACTGATTATAATAGTTTATATAGTTACCACAGATCTTTAAAGGGTTAAATTATTCCTCGAGCAAGAAAGCGTTGTTCTCTGACCTAGTGTCGACAGAATTCTCCATGCTGGCGACCAGAACTAAAACGTAACGCTACGAGAAATCAACTTTGAAGTTTTTCCGAGAGACTGAGAAAAACCAAGAAAATCTGTCAGGACGACAACCAGTCAGTCTTTCTAAAACTGGGAGTGTCAACCATTTCTAAATTAGCTGTATATGATGAACTCAACGAGAAATGACGTAAACCGTCAAGTACCTCATCACAGATAAGGAATGGGCGGATGTATATTTGACCCTCAGACAGAATCAATATGAATTACATTTGGCTTATGGTTTATTTTCTCCCAGAGCTAGATATCCTACTGCCTTATCGCGTCGAAGGAGAGTCAACAGAAGATAGCTGAGCACAGTGTCACGCGTACAGACAAGTAGCAAGAATGTGTGACGGAATATATACCACTTAACCAGCTACGTGCCCAGCCTTCGAGGCACAGAGCCAATTATTAGAAAACACGCTGCGGTCATACCGCGCTCACTTCACGAAGTTTATTTACTGGTTTCGGGTTATCAGAATAAACACATTTACCCTTTGTAACCCAATGTCACACCTGCTTCAACAAACAATAACTCTTCATTTTGTGTTTGTGTATTTCGTATGGTTCTTGCTGTTAGCAGTGATTCTTACCTTAAACAGCGTTAACCAGTTAATCTTTGTAATGGCGAAGTGCGGTGTTTTCTTCGCGGTACGGACTGAGTTATTACGTAATATTTATACGAGCTTCGGCTTCAAAGGGTTACCAGTTGATCTTTGTAATGGTGAAGTGTAGTGTTTTCTTCGCGGTACGGACTAGATTCTTAAATATTATTCAGACGAATTCTCGACACAGGTTTTTCCTTGGTTTTCCTCTGTCTTCAAGCAAATGCTGAGATGGTTCCCAAGTTCCAAGTTGCCACTGCAAGCTTCTCATGCAGCCCTCCCGATTTAAATTAATCAAAATGTACCACCCCTTAACGCCGTCAAAATTTACCCCCCTCCCCTCAGTAGGAACTTCTAAATTATGTATTAAACTTCCAAATTAATAGTCTCGGCTTTCTCTAATACAAAATTTCAAAATTCCGTCTTTTATGCCAATCATCACACTAACGCCTTCACTCTTACTTTATCCTTAACAGAAGGACGAGCGGGCTTGCCTGGGGACCTTCTAACTATAAGATGCTCTTTCTCCCCCCCCTCCCCAGATATCGAAGTGTCTCTCACTTCTCCCCCACCAATTTCCTCTCTCTCTCTCTCTCTCTCTCTCTCTCTCTCTCTCTCTCTCTCGAGGTACAATTTGTAACAGAGACAATTAAATTTAGGAATCCGATTTATACTGGACTGATGTCAAATCTTAACACAACTTTGGGGTACCTACAAAAGAACGAACGGATATGTCTTCTTCGTAAGGCAATGCTTTGCCATAATCTTTCTGTAAATCGTCGTAATTAGTAACCATTCCGCCAGCGAGCCGATGATCCAGGGTGAATGTGTTCCTGTGTCTGCAAGACGTTGACAACCCCTGATAGAGGCAGAAGTCCATGTCCTACCACACGAAGTTTTAGCTTTTAGCAAGGTGGTACGGGTTGTTAACTAAGTTGACGCTGAACAGTTAGAACGAACGTCACTGTGAGTCTTCGAGTTCATTGCTGAGTACAGCTGTCGTACTTTTCCTTCCGTGGCGATGCCTAGAGAATATATCTGGCAAGAACAATCACCAAGTTTCTTGTGGTTAACAAAGCGTGCTACCGTTAACGGCGATCTGAAAGAGACAGACAGGCTAAGTTTAGCTTATACCTTATTGGTTCAGAGAAACTCGCAGAACGGACAAATCACCGCAGAACAAGTCTTGTTGTCTTGGCAAGTTACAGACGAGACAAGTTCTCTGTGGTTACAACGCAGCGCGACTGACAGACATACAAGAGACAGCAGAATTCAGCAATTTGGTCCAGCGTCTTTCTTCCCACCCATTCTACTACAACCCCTGACAGACTTCTCCCCACACCCCGCCAACTACGACAGGGCTTGGCAATTAGCGGACCATGTCCGGGAAGTCAATTGCCTCATCCTTTCTTCCTCGCTGTCTTACTCGAGTTTCTGGACGCCATCAGATAACTTGACAGCCTAAAACATGGATCACGTAGGTACATTATCAACGGAGAGGGAGAGAGAGAGGGAGAGAGAGAGAGAGAGAGAGAGAGAGAGAGAGTGTCTTCTTCCTTGTCTCCTGCCAATACAATTCTACGGTTTCTCAAGTCAAAAGCAGATATTAAATTTATTAGCGATATATTACGATGTCCGCGCTTGAACCGGTGGGGATCCTAAATAAATGTGCGGACTTCCGGCTTCAGCAAGACCTACAACCCGATATTTTGGGCCTTTACTAGAAAAACAACACACACATCTGCGCGAATTTAAAAACAGCGCTCTTTACAACCGGGAGCTATTAATATATATTCTTAATAATTCGATACTTTTTAATAATATAAATACTGTATGACTGAATATTTGTTCCTTTAAATAATCGTAACATAAATAAGTAATTTTCCCCAAAACTTCTAACCCTACAGGCCTACCAACCATGACACCGTAAGGTGTCAACACTGATCGAACTATCTCTTGCTACACGTTATTACATATTACACCTTTTGTGATGACCACAAGAATAGCCTTCCTGTGATTTGCATATAAAGCTTACACCGCAAACGTAGACCTCCTTCGCAGAAAAGGGGGCTAACCAGAATAAAATTCCTGGTACAAGGGAAACGCCTACCTATTCACCAAAGCAGGTACCAAGCTAACGACAATTCCTAAGGAAACATCACGGCCCAGCCAGGACTTAAAACGAAGGGCTCACGGCGACGAGAATGGGACGTTGCACTGGCAGAATCTGGCCAACTTTTGGAGATGCTTACGATGATCGCCCTGATGACAAAAGCAGCAAGCGCCCCCGAAACGTCGGTCAATATATACAAGAGCACGTGGTTAACATCCGAAAGACTTCATACTGCTCGCCGTGAGAACCTAAAACTTTACCAAGACATCCAGAACCTGCTGGGCAGACTCATGTCCCACCAGAATAACAGCAGCAGACCCCGTGAATGCTTCAGAAGCTAACGGTAACTCATCTGTTCAAAGACGTCCCTACCGTTTAGGGCAGTGTTATTCAACCTTTTTTGTACCCCCAGATACAATTTCTCTTCGACTTTGTACCCCCAAAGATGTTGGTGTATAACTCAAGTTATACATAGAATATAATCTACATCTAAGATAAATTACATTACTGATTATTCAGTGTTTATCATAAAATAATATAATTTTTTTTAAATTTCACGTACCCCTTAAGATGTCTTCGCGTACCCCCAGATATAATTTCTCTTCAACTTTGTACCCCCAAAGATGTTGGTGTATAATTCAAGTCATACATAGTATATAATCCACATCTAAAATAAATTAAAGTAATTACATTACTGATTAATCTTTTTTTTAAAAAATTTCACGTACCCCCTAAAATGTCTTAGCGTACCCCAGGTTGAAACCACTGGTTTAGGGGACCGGACGATTCATGACCGTTTGCACAACTGGACATTATCCTCAGTCCATGTCCTCAAAATCTTTTTCTTTGTGACATCCATTTTAATATTATCCTCCAATATACCCTTGAAAATTCTACACACCCCGCCCATCTCACCTACCGCACAATGTTAAAGCAAGTGTCACGTGCACCCAAACTTTGTATAATACAAACAAACAAACAAACAAAGCGTCTTTAATGTTGACTGTTGTGGTTAGCAACTAAGTCCTACCGCGTATTTATCACACACTACTGGCGCCTGTTGTACAAAGCCGTGTCAAGAAGCCAAGGTTTCTTCAGACTTGACTTCTAGCTGCAAAAACCGCATAACTTTACGCGTATCATAAAAGCAGTAATGACACATCAGGGCCTGTTTCACAATGCTTACAATTAATTTTATAGAAGTTACAGCGAGACACAACCGAGGTATCAATAAAGCCCTCATAATCACAGCCGTATACGAAGCTCATAAAAGACAACAGCATCTTTAGTGCATTCCCCTAACACGAGTATATAGCCAACTTACATCAAACCTAACCATTAAAACGCATGTAAACTTACAGTGGCGGCTAGTGAAATACAGCACTGTGGAATGAGGTTTCAGATTATCAGTGTTTGTCTTCTGGCTAGTAAGGGATGCAGATGGAGGCGACATGTTCCACCAAAACGTTAGTATCCACCGACAAGTCCACATGGCGGTACAACCCAGGAGATAAAACATAGACATCTTCACCGCCTTGAGAACGTCAAATCTCACAAGGTTACGATAAAGGTGAAACACAAATTACGAGTATAAAATTCGAGAAATTATGTAAAATTCTATCCAAAAGCACAGAGTAATATCATGAAACAAAACGTAAAAAAAGCAAATCCCACAGTTTTTGGGGCTCAAATTTAGGG
The DNA here is from genome assembly GCF_977971745.1 of Zootermopsis nevadensis. NCBI lineage: Eukaryota > Metazoa > Arthropoda > Insecta > Blattodea > Termopsidae > Zootermopsis > Zootermopsis nevadensis. The sequence goes on along the minus strand of NW_028259164.1, from coordinate 2,261,608 downwards.
ACAGTTGAAAACAATTCAAAGCCTGTTTCTCGCAGTGCAGTAACTTCGCGTTACTTTTTTACGACGCGTTAAAGATGAAGGTTAAATATCGAATTAATAAGTCTCCAACGTAGTTACGAGTAATTAAACAGATGTGTGACACAAGAAATGGATAATTTCATTATTTCAATACACTTAATTTTAAAAATAATCCAGGTTAAAACTGCTATTCAAATGTACATCACATGTCTGATAATTATCTGGATATCACAAATTTATTTAGCCAAGACCAAGGTAAATTGGAGTCACAGAAAAAAGTACAAGGCAAATTAATTAGCGATTACGTAACACATGTGAAAACATATGTTACATTATAAACCAGGAGTTACGAACCGCCACTGAATTGAAACTCCTTCAGTATCCAAGAAAGGAGCAAAGCCTGCTACTTACATGGTGATGGATTGAGCGAGTAGATGAGAGAGGAAGGGATGGGGGTGCGTCCTCTCTCTCTCTCTCAGCACTGAGGAAGCCATGTTACATACTAAGCGTAATGAGGTTTTGCTACCACTCACCTGCAAAGAAGAATAAAAAAGGATAATTAAGGCAGTCCTGGGACAGAAACTTTGATGCCGTTATATGTAAAATTAGCAATTAAAACCGTGGTGTACACACACACAGCTTTAAAATAAAATTAAATGCGCTCAATAAGCAGTAACTTAAGAGAATGTGGGCCCAAATCTCGCTCGGTCCATTTAGCAAAGTTCTAGTAAAAGAACTTTAGTAAATCAACATGAATTGTTGCCTGGCTGGAAAACACGAGAAATTGCCTGTGTGCTACTTTTAAAACTAGACTCCTCAATTGAAATGCTCGTAACATTCTCCTGACAAAGAGAAATACGTGGTATCACTGCTTGAAAACCATAATTAAACTCTTTCATTTTGGGTCAAAGATTGCATTTGTGTGTTTCGAATGATTCTTAAAGCAAATAGCGATCATTCCCTTAAACAGCGTTAAGCAACTGATCTTTGCAAATGGTGAAGTGTTGGGTTTTCTTTGCGGTACGGACCGAATTCTTAAATGTTAATTAGATACGCTTCGTCTTCAAAGGGCAAAAAGCCACTTCTCCTGCCCTACATCGCTAACATCTTCCATCATCGATTTAAGAGTTTCGGTAATGGATTATCAGAATTTCTTTCCACTTAGATAACCTTTTGCTGGTGTGTCGATACCTTCACACCCGGTTCTTATCTATTATCATCATGACGCATATAATCCGCCATTCTGCATCCTGTTAACGCTGCAATGAATCGAATTTCTGTCGTATAAGTTCTCTTAAATTGTTCCTTACTTTAACCAAGCATTTGGTCTCACACAAGATCACAGAAATCATCAGGGCGAAGATGGGGGTATAATCTGGTAAACAATGACCCGACGTTTCGGAAGTACCCAACAGACACCATCATCATGGCGATGACGGTCAGTAAGAACCACTGAAACGTCGGTCAATTTCTACCAATTACAAGTTGTAACGTCCCAGAAGGCATCTTCATGTTAATTAATAGTTTTGTGATGCTGAATATTGTTTCTTGGGAACTCCAAATGGGGCATAGGGCAACAAAACAGTTTATCATTACGACATAACCACAGCAGATGAGGATAAGCCGTGCTCAGATTATGCAAAACACTGCCTTCGTTTTGTGACTGACTGTACTGGTAAGTGCTGTAGAAATGCTTCGACATGACTGTGTATTTTCTTTGCTTGTTTATCGAAGTTACAAGACTCTATGCGTAATCGGGAAACTAAGATTAAATTCCGCCTATCGTCTTATCAATCCCAGTGGTTACTTGTTATGACATTCTGGAATGCCCATGTAATTCCGAAAGATGTAACTCGATTCCACGCGCCAACTTTATCGATTTCGACTTGTTCTCCGAACAATGCCCATCGGTTTCAGATTGCCACAGCTGCCAAGATAAAATAAATTTCCCGTTGTGAAATCAGCAAACTATAAAATCTATCTATCGATAAAAGTGCATTTACCTTCAATGAAAGTCGACGCTGTACGTGGAACACAAATAGATCTTTTCAAAGAAAAATGTATTTTCATGTTTAGACAACTGAAATCAGACATATTACACGCTAACATGATATGGGAAATTTGTACAATTATTTTAGTCGGAAATACCTGATGGGAACACACCACTTGGGACGTTTAAGCCCATTCGGAATAATAATATTAAAATGGTGTATCAGGTATGGAGATGTGAAATGGTTTTACTTTGATCAGGACATAGACCAACGGCAGTGGACCTTCGGGTCCCATGTAGAGCGAGCAATTTCTTTAACTTCGCCAGGAGCTAATACCCAGAATGTTATTTATTTAAATATTTTGAGGGCAATAGAAAGTTAAAAAATTTGATTAGAAAATCTCTAGTATTATAGAGAAAAGAATATTTATGAGCAGTGCCACGTGCAAAACTTCAGCAAATTTTGTTACAGATTTTCAAAATTATTTTCAGTATCTCTGCTGTTTACTATATTTATAAGAACACTGCTAGTTTACATGTCTCCACAGAACATATGAACAGCAAAATCTTATCAGTATTAGTATATAAAAAAAATAACTCATCATCTTTGCAAGAACCTCTTAAGAGTACAAGAGTGAGCGAGCAAGGGACAAGATTATTATTACGTGCCGCTCGTACGAACTTGTTACAGCGACAGTTATTACATGGAAATTTCTCTCATGGGAGAGATTGTGTTAGCGCTGTTTAGAAATCTTTGGTTCTTGTAGGGTACATTCGTTTGTCCAAAGTTACAAAACGGTATCTGACGTTTTACGAAGGTTATGGTAACCCGCCATTTACAACCAAGAAAAATGTAAAAACCTGTCACCAGAATATTTAATATTCCTTTCTCTTTTTGCTGAAATGTTTTAGGACAGCTGCTACAAAGTTTCAAACGTAGGTGTTTGCCATGTAAATAAATAACCCGTCTTTTCGCTGTAAAACAAAACACATCCGATAAACCGCGAAGTCAGTTCCCTCACCTCAGCATTATCGTCAGTATTGCATAAACTGCTGCTCCAACTATCTCCTTCCCTTCATTTACGTCATGCGATTAGCATCTGGATGTCTACAGATGGCGAACATAAAGACTCAAAAACCGAGTTTCCTTGGTGAACTACATAAAAAAATATTTTTACGGAATTGCCCTCCACTGAATTTCGAATTTTGCCCAGAGATGAAAGTTGAACAGATCACTGAACTGTACATATAAACACTTCACAACGTTCAACACGTACGGTTCATCCATTAGTGTGTGAAGTATTTAAATAAACAGCCTTTTACTTAGATTATATGATTAAGTCCATTGGAATAAGTAACTTAACGTTAAAGTAGTCAGAACTGGGGAAACAAACAGTAATCCTATTAAGGTAATTACGTGCATCAATCTTTATAAAGGTCTCACGTATCCACAAATAATCTTTAATAAAACATCATTTTGTTCTGTATGTCATGAACCAACATAGCGAAGGAGCGAACACCTTTTCCTACATTTACATGAAAAGATAGATACATCTCTTGTGTATTCGTGATCCAAACCAAAAGTCAAAAATAAATTCAAACTAGAGTATAAATATATTTTATTTTTATTTATTAGTGTTCTGTCTGACGACAGGTCCATATGAACAGGATCCTTCCATCCTTTTCTCGGACTGGGACCTGTTCATATACGTTCTTGGCAGATGATCCAGAAGTGGTTTGCCATTGCCTTCTTCTGTGTGTGAATGGAGCAATTGTTGGGATGCCACAGAGGAAAACTCCGTGTTGCCTAGACCACGGCCTTGCCCAACACAAGTTATATTATGCTATTAAAAAGTATTGCAAAATTTCAGTTTCACGTTTTTATTTGTCTCTCCGTCTTTTTTAAATTCCTCTCTCTCTCTCTCTCTCTCTCTCTCTCTCTTTACATACCATTATCACGCACTCTTTTGCCTTTAACTTCTCTCGCTTACTGTACTGCAACAAACCATTAATATATTCTGAATTTTTTTCTGTTCAGGATCGTGCTTAAACATTCTCTAATTAGCGACGAAATGTTCCTACTCAGATAAATTTGAAGAAATGTAATTACATGGACAGGAAGCTATGCATACCTAACCACAATTTTCTTAGCTGTCTCCGAGTTACACAGGTTTCGTTTATTACAGGTAATTTGACATTACTTTTCACTCCACGTTCCCCTGTGGCCAGAGATAAAAAGTACAACAAAGTAAAAATTTTGTTTTAACTTATATTCCGCTGTAGACAGAATTATCTTGTTACAAATATGGTACATGTATCACATCTGTAACTACTGATTATCGATTAAATTACAAACACAACAGAATCGTTGACTGAATTAAACTACAATCCAAGCAATGGTCTCGGCTTTTTTTCCCCTGAAAGTAATCAAATACTTCCATCTTCAGTCATGAGTGTTTCTCCGAAACGTTATCTAACTACAAATCTTCACGACGGCACAGCCCAGATCATCATCAGACACTGAAGTTCAGGCACCTTCTAAACGGACAAATACACTCATAAGGAAACATTACCATCGAAAATATTTTGAGCAATAACTTTACAGCCTGATGTCCGACATTAAAATATAAAATTTGCAACACAAATTCATTTCACAGATTCGTCGTGCGCGCCAATTTCGATGGTGTTTCTTAGACTCCCTAATTCTGCTGTGGATTTGTTTTAATTACTTTATTCAGGGAACACTTACAGTGGATGAAAATGGAGACACAGCAAAGCCTTTTAAAAGTCTGCGATGCCCTTAAACTTTAGACGGCATTAGAGTCCCAGTCTTTCTCTTGTGATTGGTGGAGACATTCAGCTGTATATACTAACAAGAACGGGGGTTGTAAACTAATTTTCAGCCCTCGATAAAGGGAGTAAGGAGACGCAAACCTAATTTCAGAAAATGGTTAATTACATATATTGAATTAAGTAGAGCACAGGCAGTTAGTCTACTAAGTAAAAAAAAAATAAAAATAAAAAAAGACAAGACAAAGTTAAGTAATTTGCTGGGTTCTTCCCAATTACACTCAAGACTTGTAACATGTCTAATTACTGGCCGGAAAGATACGTGCACTGACTTTTGTTTGTAGTTGCTGGGACACAAACACCACCAGAGGGTGGAAGTTACATGTGACGCCGCTTCGGGCGTGGAACACCTAAGGGACGTTCACGGGACGTGCCCTTCATTCCTTATCCGTTATAACTACGCTATTCCCAGCAAGAGTGGCGTAAGTACAACTGTGTTCACCTCATTCAACAGACGGCGTAATGAGAGGTCTCGCGTACAGCGTCGGCATACGAACATCACCAGAGAGATATTTTAAAACACTAATTACTCCCATGCAGCAGAGAAGGCAAAGAAGCTTATAGTTGCTACTATTTTCAAGAAATTCGTCTAAACATCTTCCCCCATTCCAGACGGAAACTTCGGGACATTATACCTTTTACTGATAAATATCTGTGCAAACCTTACAGTATCATTTATCCTGCAGAATAATTATATTGGTGAGATATATCTTCAAAGCTTCGCATGGACGCCATGTTTGTAATTATTAAACTAAATAAATTGGGTTTAGAAATTTAAACTGTTCGTATCCTCGAAACGATTTAACCTTTGTCAATTTCTTTCGTTAACCCAGCCCCGGTGAATCTGTAGCTGTGTACACCTGTCTTGCCCCAACGTGTGCAATGCAATTATCCGTTTGTATATTATGAGACGCTGTCGGCGCACGTGAGCAAATGCCTTTGCCCTTCACAGGAGGAAAACAGAAACACTTTTAGAATATACGACATTATTAATGACATTGCAACAGATAGGCCAATGTCTTGAACAAGTTATACCACGTTGGATTTGGTGTTTTCACGGCGATGGATCTGAAGATGGCTGTCTTCTGGAAGAAATCACTCAACCCCCTGACGATAAAGGCAGCAAGGACCTCTGAAACGATGGTAAACCTCTACCACACTACAAGGCGTTACAACCCATAAGACAGCCATCTTACGTCATGCCACAGTTTGGCCACGCAAATCAATCAGTAGAACGGGCCGTACTTGTTCATGGTTCATAGTGTCAAATGATGAGATTAAAAATAATTAATCTGAAAGAAATTGGAAGAGGTCTTGGCCTAATTTAAGTGTGGCTGTGAAAATCATTCAGCCGGTCCAGTACTGGAAGTCATGTGAAATTTTATTACAAATTATAAACGCTATGATTTACAACAAACTTCACCAAACGAACTGATATTAAATCTAAAACTTCTTGACGATGGTGAAGAGTCAATTGAATAAAAATTTACTTGGATATTATCCATCGTCTAGTAAATATAAAACGTAAAACGACGTTTCGGAGATGGGACTAGCTCTATCTAGTGGGCCCAACTGTGTAGGAACCTGAAGACGGAGATAGAGTCCCATCTCCGAAACGTCGTTTTACGTTTTATATTTACTAGACGATGGATAATATCCAAGTAAATTTTTATTCAATTGAACTGATATTAGATTGATCAAATGAAAATAAGATGGACAGAGCATGTAGCACACATGGGAGACGAAGTAAAGGAATAACCCACATCGGCGGTCCAGACGCAGATGGGAACACATCAACAAAATATACTTTAAACGTACAAGAGACTAAGTTCTGTAATGGATTGGATTGAAGTAGCTTAATCAATATATATAAATCACAGGCGAGAGCTGTTGTGAACATGGAATGAAGCTTTCGGTCCCTTGAAACACGAGGAAGTTGACTAGCCGTTCAACTTCCATGAAGTTAGTTGGATGTTTACACGGCAAATATTATACGGCGATCTCCAAATGATCAGACGTGTAATATAATTAATTAGCCGCTGTGCAAACGTTCGAAGAACCTGACAGACAGACGTCTGATCAAGAATACTGACTACATTTTGCCGGACTCCTGTCCCGATGTACGACATGCCAGGTCGAGAGAAACACGTGATTGACCCTTCAAATCCCAGTGGTAACTATATGTACCACCTGATTTAATATTCAGTAACTTTGTGTTTTCCCCACGGAATGTATCTATTCACTTAGCGATTATTTCCTTAAACAGCGTTAAATATTTGATCTTCGTGATGATGTAATACTGTGTTTTCTTTGCGGTACGGACAGAATTATGTCCTCAAAGTATTCACCCTTTATTTGTCTATGCCGTCAAAATTTACCCCCCCCCCCTTTCAGTAGGAACTTCTAAATTATGTACTAATCTTCCAAATCAATAGCCTCAGCTTTCTCTAATACATAATTTCAAAATTCCGTCTTTTCTGCCAATTATCGCACTAACGTCTTCACTCTTACTTTATTCTTAACAGAAGGACGAGCGGGCAATGCCTGGGGACCTTCTAGCTATAAGATGCTCTTTCTCCCCCCCAGATATCGAAGTGTCTCTCACTTCTCCCCCCCCCCCCATCAATTTCCTCTCTCTCTCTCTCTCTTCTAGTTTGTCTAATATTTAAGAATTCAACCCGTACCGCGAAGAAAACACTGCACTTCACCATTACAAAGATCAACTGGTTAACGCTGTTCAAGGAACTAATTGCTGTTTACAGCGAGAATCAAACGACAACTATATATGCAGTTATTAATTTTTGAAGCAGGTGGTACATATAGTTACCACTGGACTCTACAGGCTAAATACAATTTCCTTCCTTACTGTGTACATGATATGAAGGAACTAGTCGTGGGTGTCACAAAAACGGTCCTGACGTCAACGACGTCAGAGGCTTGAAACCCCAGTCTACAGCCGGACTAAAACAACGCACCAGGAACTTTAATGAACTCCTCGGCAACACCACAATACACTCCACGCACCGCTACCAACTTCCATTGAAACAAATTCCCTTGAAACCCGCACTTAATAGTCGTTAGCTGCCAAATTTCTGTCCAAACCGACCACTATTTTCACGTGTACAAGTGCATGAAAGGAATACAATTCGTATCCAGGCGGGCTACAGATATTACGACGGAATACTCAGATCCCAACTTCGAATCCCGAGAGTTACAAACGTCAAGACTCTTGTGGTACGTAATACCTCCATAAACCTATGCCTGAAATACAAAAGATCTGAAGAGTGAGAGACACTTCGATTTCGGGGGGGGGGGGGGGGGGGTCTTATACACTGAAGGTTCCCAGGCAATGCCCGCTCGTCCTGGACAAAGTAAGAGTGAAGACATTAGGGCGATAATTGGCGGGTTTGCTGGCAACAACGGGAATTTTGAATTGGACCTGAAGAGAGAGAGAGAAAGAGGAAATTGGTGGGGGAGAAGTGAGAGACACTTCGATATCTGGGGGGGGGGGGGGGGGAAGAGAGAAAGGGCATCTTATAGTTAGAAGGTCCCCAGGCAATGCCCGCTCGTCCTTCTGTTAAGGATAAAGTAAGAGTGAAGGCGTTAGTGTGATGATTGGCATAAAAGACGGAATTTTGAAATTTTGTATTAGAGAAAGCTGAGACTATTAATTTGGAAGTTTAATACAAAATTTAGAAGTTCCTACTGAGGGGAGGGGGTAAATTTTGACGGCGTTAAGGGGTGGTAAATTTTGATTAATTTAAATCGGGAGGGCTGCATGAGAAGCTTGCAGTGGCAACTTGGACCTTGGGAACCATCTCAGCATTTGCTTGAAGACAGAGGAAAACCTGTGTCGAGATGGCCTGGACCTGAAGTTCACGTGAATTAATATTTAAGAATTCAGTCCGTACCGCGAAGAAAACACCACACTTCACCGTTACAAAGATCGACTGGTTAACGCTGTTTAAGGAAATAATCGCTGTTTAGAGTGAGAATCATACGAAACCTGCAAATAATCTTGAGACTATGCAGAGTTGCTGATTGTTAAAGCAGGTGGTACATATAGTTACCAGTATGCTTCGAAAGCTTATATAGTTTCAGAATTATTTTTGAATAATAAGAATTCAAAGGGAATAATCCGTTGACAGGGGAAGAATAATGAAGTTTCATGGCTTTTTGTAATGAAGTACGAAACATAGACTACGTAAACCCGCACTGGGTAGACCTCGCCTATAAACCAAAAACTACGTACCGTTCCAGCTTACGGGATTTTGCGAACACAGTGCTCGCCCGATATGTTCTACGCTACCATGTAAAGAAATGTGGTTTAATGCGCACATTAAAGCAAACGCTAAACGACAAAAGTTTAAGCGGTAAGTGTAATTAGATGCAAAAGAGTAATCCTTAATTAACTATCTCCATGTAGTACAATACTCTTTCATAAGTTTATACCTCTTTAGTTACTGAAGAAATTCACGGACCCAACCGTTCATTACCGCCTTCACATAAGCCCGCCAATGGTGAAATACATTCAGCGTACAGCATCCTGCCCTATTTCGGGGCAAATTTTAATATTATCCTCCCATCTACGCTTACGTCTTCCAAGATGTCTCTTTATTTCCGGTTTTATAACCTTAACTGCGCCCCGGTATACATTTCTCTTCTCACCCATGCGTGTTACATGCCCCGCCCATATAACACTCCAGTTTATTTGATAATTAGTAATATTTAGTGCAGAATCCATATCACATTGCTTCCAACAGGCCTTTTTCTAGCTCGCAATTATGTTAATATATTTTCCTCAGGAACTACAATCTTTGTTCTTGTTTTGGTATCACTCCCACGTAAGACAGGAGGCAAAAAAACATGATTCTGTGGTTGTTAAGCGCCCTTCATCCAACTACTTGCATCCAGCCTCAAGGACGGCTTGTCCTATAATTATGATCGCCTGGTGGGTGGCATTTTACACTCGTACGGCATCTGGTGGTAGTTTCATGACCTTGGAGACCATCTTCTTTGTTACCATAACCACAGCAGGTGGTTACCAGGAAGAGTTCTGATACGCCCTTGAGAAGTTAACTGAAGTAATAACGAATTTCCCTGACGAGAGGAGTTTTAAAATGCCAGATTACCTGAAGAAAACAACTTGCAGGGTTAGCAGGTGAGCAGGATGGCGTTGGAACAACGAAGAACAGGTGAGGACCGCACTGTTCACGGCCCTATGAAGGTAAATGGTCATCGAGCAAAATATATTCGAGGTGGAACACGCATACGAGGAGATGAAAGAATATATTCTTTCCTTTCCAACGCCACCCCACCCAATGTATTTATCCCACATCTAAATAAAGATGTCCGTCTTCTGGGATGTAGCACCGTATAGTCTAATAGAATGTGATAACAAAGTACAATTGATCTAGAAGAGGATAACTTTCCGATATTTAATGGACATCTGACGAAGGATTGCATTTAGAATATTACATTTAAATTTATATCGATTATACACCTGAAGATGGTTCATTGAAAACCGAAACATGTCGTGAAAAAGATGATGCTCTAATTGTAAATCGAACATTTCGATAGAAAGAGCATCATTTTAATATTTTAAATATTAAATGTTAATTGTAATAATAACATTTTGATATTTTAATATTTAATAAAATATTTTATTGTGATTAGACGGTTAAAATTAAACAATTATAATCATCACAATATGATGCAACATTATCATCTCAGTCTAACAGAAGTTTACCGATGTTTCGGAGGTCTTTGCTGCCTCCATCATCAGGGCGAGGAGTACACAGCGCAACCCAGAAAATCGCCATCTTCGTAATCACCGCCGTGAAAACCTCAAATACCAAGTAAAAGACGCTGGATACGTCGGCCCTGGACCGCTCAACGCTGGTACCGAGATTCAGAGCAAACCGCGAATAAAGAAGGACGCAATTCGTTAATTATTTAAGCCGTAGATGCATAAATACTCTCCCGCCTTTTAAAAATAACGGGCTCAGCTGTTTCACTGTATGTTTACGTAATTTCAACACAAAAGTTTGTCCTAGCGACAGATTCTAATATAAATGATTCAACTAATCTTATTCAACACTTCCACGCCATCCCCTACTCCTCCCTTCCGTATCGGATTTTAGTTTATGATGGGCCGTGGTGCCACCTAGTGGTGATTGATGAGAACCAACGGCAAGCGTGGGGTCCAGGGTACCCCATGCGTCAAACAACTCGCGTCTGTCTTGTGCATCTGCAATAAAAAATATTAAGAGAAGCCAAAAAAAGGCAGACTGAGGGAAAATACGCCTCGGATATTAATTTTTATGAGTGGCTACGAAATTATTTACATCATACTTTCGGTTGTTTTATACCAATAAATCTAATTAAACTGATAAATTCTATGTCAATAACCACTTCCATTTAATAAACCCTTTGAAGCCAAAGTTCCTCAGGGTGCTCCGTGGCATCCCAACAATTACTCCATTCACACACAGAAGAAGGCAATGGCAAACCACTTCTGGATCATCTGCCAAGAACGTATATGAACAGGTCCCAGTCCAAGAAAAGGATGGAAGGATCCTGTTCATATGGACCTGTCGCCAGACAGAACACTAAATAAATAAATAAATAATAGGGTAGGTTAGGTTAGAACGCTGGCCTTGTAATCCTGGGGTCTCGGGTTCGATTCCCGGCGGTGCCCGAATTTATAACTTGTGTTGGGCAAGGCCGTGGTCTAGGCAACACGGAGTTTTCCTCCGGGGGCTTCCCCGGTTTCTCCGTGGCATCCCAACAATTACTCCATTCACACACAGAAGAAGGCAATGGCAAACCACTTCTGGATCATCTGCCAAGAACGTATATGAACAGGTCCCAGTCCGAGAAAAGGATGGAAGGATCCTGTTCATATGGACCTGTCGTCAGACAGAACACTAAATAATAAATAAATAATAAAACCCAAACTTAAAGTCACGAAAGGGCGAAAACGGACAGACGTACAGAACGCCTCTGAAATGAGATGGCTTTAACACATAATCCAACCAACAGATCAAATCTAAACCTAGAAGCTACAAACACAAGGTCGATCGATGCATTAAGTGAAATGGCCTATGATCAACACAGGACTCGCATGTTATAGTTGAAATGGATCTGCTGAATTACGTCACACCTGTCCCTCAACCTGAACAACCCTCTCGACGTCTTCCTGCCAGGAGGGGGAGACACAAAGAAGTTGTACCGCGTCCTCTAGGAAAGTCACAGAGATAAGGGACCTTACTTAAGTTCTGGCTGCCCGGACAATACCTCCCTACTACCATAACAATGCTCGACAAAGTGACTCGACTTTTTAAGTTGTTATGGTGATTACAACTGCCAGTTCCAACACGTTTTAACAAAGAAACAGTCGTTTTACTAGTAAGCGTCTCTGTTAAGGTACAACTGAAGACAGCAGACACCCCCCCCCCCCTGATGGTTAACTTTGTAGGTTCCGGTGTCCAAAAGAGGAATATGTCTGAATTGTACCCTAGCGCAGTGGTATTCAATCTGGGGTACGCGTACCCCCAGGGGTACGCGAAGACACCTTAGGGGGTACGTGAAATTTTAAAAAAAATATATTATTTTATGATAAACACTGAATAATCAGTAATGTAATTTATTTAATTTATTTTAGATGTAGATTATATATTATGTATAACTTGAATTATACACCAACAACTTTGGGGGTACAAAGTTGAAGAGAAATTATATCTGGGGGTACGCGAAGACATCTTAGGGGGTACGTGAAATTAAAAAAATATATATTATTTTATGATAAACACTGAATAATCAGTAATGTAATTTATTTAATTGATTTTAGATGTAGATTATATACTACGTATAACTTGAATTATACACCAACAAATTTGGGGGGTAAAAAGTTGAAGAGAAATTATATCTGGGGGTACGCTAACAAAAAAAGGTTGAATACCACTGCCCTAGCATACGGAACTTTTATTTATTTTCGATTAACGATCCACGCTAGTGGCAAGATCAACCTGTGTTTCAGACAGACATTCATTGTAAATTCCGAATAAACTTCCTTGCGTGCACACCCTGCCCACTGCCTGCGAGGAAAAAACGTCCAACTGCACTCTCAAACACATACGACATGACCAATCATCACGCCAAAAACACGTTTCTGCGTATTATTTTCAAACTTCTTCCGAATTCTTGTATTTAAATCGATTAAATACTAAGACATGAAAATGGATGAGTTACAAACTTACAACATCTATTAAAACATACTGGAAAACGACCAGTTGGAAGACCAAAATGTAGACGGTATACTTCAGAGGGCAGTATAATGCACTGGGCCGACTACGGATTGGTATTACGTATTCTAATTGCAGAATTTTTAAGTTTTAATACCAGAGATTCAGTTATCTGCTTATCATTATTTCATTGTTTAGATAACAAAAGACAGTGCGAAGTTATGTAATGGATTAAATAAGCTCTAGATCTGATAGCGCTTAATGAACCTCGGCGTTAATAGGCGGTGGTGAACATTTTGAGCAGCTGAGAAATTATTACTTTCTTCAGGTGGAAGCTACATTCGGTCAACACTCATAAAATCCTTTCGCCCTGTGTTGCGTGTTTCTCCCTGTCGCTAGTTCAAAATTCGATAGTTCGTTTCATTTCAAGAACAACGGCACATAATAACAGGCGGTCTGCCTAATAATTATTATTACAAACATTGTTATCGTTGTCCTTGGGAATAATTGTTATTTTAAACGGACTGTCGGTCACCGGGGGACATCCACGAGGGTTCAATACAGAATCATTCACGAGAGTCCGACAATGTTTCAGTGTTAAGGACACACACATACAACAATGTAACCACTAAACGTTTTTGACATTCAAAAATCTTTTCAGCTGTCATAAACGACCACACAAAACATAGATCAGTATTTCAGTTGACGTCTGTTCAAATAACAAGTACTGACTCAAACGGAAGCTCATTGTTACCGGCAATTGTCCTGGTTGTGATGGAAATGCCGTTCCTTTGTTGGACCACAATGGAACATAATAACATACACCGATACAACATGAACCATCTCGTCAGCAAAAATTCGAATGCGAGAAGGAGTCGAGCGGGACAACGCAACCAAATGGAATAAATTAATTAATATCAGCCAAGTAAAACGTCTTGAAATACCGGCATGTGAATTCTGGCTTCACACAGATCATTTCTTAATAACTGCTCAAACAACGCTGTCAGTTTTAACCTAAAGAGAAATGTGTTGATAAATTTTAGTAAAACTAGAGCAGAGCGCTCCTTCCGGTCAAGTTCTTAAAACGCAACCAACCCCTCTTCGGAGGGGGTTGGTTGCGTTTTAAAATCTTGGGTAAGAAACTAAACCAATCCCCCCTTCGGAGGGGGTTAAAACACTTGACAACCCCCCCTTCGGAGAGGGTTGGTTTGCGTTTTAAAATCTTGTGTAAGAAACTAAACCATCCCCCAAAATGGGGGGTTAAAACAACTGACCAACCCCTCTTCGGTGGGGGGGGGTTGCGTTTCGGGGGGTTAGTAAAGTGTCTTACTCAAGTCATTTGTTTACTCGGCATTGTTGTGTTGGTACAACAATGCCGAGTAAACAAATATAACGTGACATTGTTTGATGACGTCATATTTAGACGACAAATTGGTTGACGACGACGGGGAATCAGAAATTTTTATAGTAGATTCTCCCGATTGACTCAGGGCCCGGGTGGAGGCGAAGCACCCGCCACCATCTACCTCCACGGCCAAGAATACGTGGAACAGAACCCCCCCCCCCAACGGGTCTTCATGGTGTGGGCGCAAACTCAAGGACAAATGTGCCTTTAAAGTAGCAATGCGTTCGTTTTAACCATACCGAAAATTTTATCATTACACATTCTGGAGCGAAATTTCCCTTTACGACGTTAATCCGTGCAGGCCTATATTAAAATTGCATCTCTTTGAAGCTTACGAAAGCGATACGCCTTCAAGGCAATCAAAAAATTTTCAGATTAACTTTTATGACGAATTTTTCTCTGCAATGCGTACAGTTAAAAATTACCCTCGGAGTTCCCAGACACATCAAAGTAGAGCGACCCCTCCTCAAACAGACCGGCCTTTCCCACTCAGCCAGAACTGGCTAAAACTATGTCGAATTACTTGTTTATGCCAATGTAAAACTGAGCAATCTAACGCAAGCCCGTCCTTCGAGAGAAGCAGTTTTCATTTTTTTATATTTTCACATGAATAAACATCAAAACTTTCACAGCATTTTTTTACAAAGCTCTTAAATAAAAGACATTTTTTTGGATTAAAAAATGAGGTGCAGATCAAAATTAAAATATTAAGCGGGAGAAGGCATTTTAACAATCCCTTTACGTTCCCTTAAATAATTACAAGAAAACAAAAAAATGGGCACTTATTCCATTGGAAATCGAAAATTATGAGACAATGAGAGTGTTAATATTGAAAACGAAGGAGAATAAAAAACAATCAAGAACATCTGTACAATTATTAACCAACGGAGAAGCAATGAGGGTGAAAATATGTTAATGAAGTCTACAAGACATCCCATTCTTACAACAACAACAAAAAAAAAAAAAAAATTCGAAGTTCATAAACCAATTTCGTCTTCATTAAAAACTTTATTCTTCGTTCACGTGAACCACCCTGAAATGTTGAACTCCCTCCACACACACTGCCAATTACCTCTCAAACAATCTACGCTGACTGGCAGTTCTGAGGATGTAACGTCCGCTTATCAAAAAATCTACAACACGTAAGATATTTTATGTCCGCGTCTCACGAACTGTTTACAAAACAAATATACGGTTAACTGATTCGCAATATTTCCTTTGTTCGTGAAGTTCTACTGTAACTTACTCAACTTCATATCAACAAATAAGTACGTCTGGAGGTACTTAAGTAACGGGCCAGTCCGTCAAAGTTTGTTATAACTACCCGGTAACTTAAATGCACGACACTCGCAGATAAGAACGCAGAACAACGGCAAAGCGGAGTCTAGCGTAGGGTTCACGATAAAAAGGACAGTTTCTCGTTCTACATTCGATTAGCATTTTATAAAACGCGTTTTGTCTTACCGAAATTCCAATTTCGAGTCACAGAACACGATCTAACACCTAACAAGTTCCAGTATTTCATGGATATAAACATTTAAAGGAAACAGCCCCGCTGGTAGACCCAGAACAAGACGGTTCAGAAAGATACTGCAAGAAATCTAAAAGGAAAAAAAGGGGGCCAAGGAGTGACCCGTTGACGTTGGGTTACTGGAAGCGTCGTTAAATATATAAAACATGGGAATGGAGACTTTTCGTTCACTAAGCCGTATACAATACTAACAATGCCAGAAAAAATATAATTCCGAAACAAATTATGTAATGGTCTCGAAACGAATTAGTGGTACTTGTAAATGGAGTAATTCCGACAAAAATACTAAAATATCGATTACATAGCCGTAATGTTGCCCTTTAAGACTTAAACAGCGTTAACCTGTTGATCTTTGTAATGGTAAAGAGTTGTGCTTTCTTTGCGGTACGGACTGAATTCGTAAATATTATTCAGACGAGCTTCAAGTGATTATAAGCTTCTCATGCAGCCCTCCCGATTTAAATTAATCAAAATTTACCACCCCTTAACGCCGTCAAAATTTACCCCCTCCCCTCAGTAGGGACTTCTAAATTATGTATTAAACTTCCAAATTAATAGCCTCAGCTTTCGCTAATACAAAATTTCAAAATTCCGTCTTTTATGCCAATCACCACACTAACGTCTTCACTCTTACTTTATCCTTAACAGAAGGACGAGCGGGCATTGCCTGGGGACCTTCTAGCTATAAGATGCTTTTTTTCTCTCTCCCCCCCCCCCATATCGAAGTGTCTCTCACTTCTCCCCCACCAATTTCCTCTTTCTCTCTCTCTTCTCTCTTCAAAGTATTAACCAGTTGATCTTTGTAATGGTAAAGAGTTTTGTTTTCTTTGCGGTACGGACCGATTCTTTAAATATTATTTAGACCAGTTACGGCTTCATGCGGCTAAAATCAAGGAGATGAGATAGTAATCGCCACCCACTGAAACAAAAACAAAAAAACAACAACTCTTCCTGTCGTGGGTCCCTGAAGCAGAACAACTGCCAACCGTGGATGGACATGCAATTTGGTGACGGCTAGTACACCTAATTTTCATTAGTTCATCTACCCAGACAACAGGATACAACTTTTTAAGGCCGCAAATCTGTGTTCTTTCCTTGGGGTGACAAGACGGTTTTATCCACATATACAATACATCAAAATAAATTATATTTATTTAAGCAGTCACACAAACTCCCTGCTGCAAGTTACAATTTTCTCTCGCGATTTATTTCTGTCCTAATGACAATAATCAGGTGACACGCATAATAAAATAGAAAATTATAGTTACCGGAACTCACATTTTTTGTAAACTTAATGGTTGTAAGCATTCCCAGAATTTATCTGCTCGGCATTTTTGTAACTGACTGCCGACTGCGCGCAATTAAACATACAAGAAGCGACGTTCATTCACGTCTTCAAGTACAGAACCATCAAGTTCAAAAATCACCCTTTATCATAAAGTTTTACTAAGGGTCTCTCACGCTAAATTTAATTAAAATTTCACACAGGGTTTATGAGCTGAAAGGTGCGTCTCCTCAACAGATGGGAACTCATGAACTGCCCCGTAAGGCTTTCTTAATTTCTTGATGCCTAATTAATTCCTAACTTCGCGTAAGGCACGAAAAATATTACTTTTTACAACCTCTCCGTATTCATCTTTCGGTGTTAAACGTACTTCAGGAATAATTCATACACTTTTATTAAATGTTAGTGCTCAGAGATTTATAATGTTGGGCTTTAATCCTTAGAAGCCGAATCTCGTCTAAATAACATTTAAGAATTCAGTACGTACCGCGAAGAAAACACCACACTTCACCATTACAAAGATCAACTGGTTAATCCTTTGAAGCCAGAGAGAGAGAGAGAAAGAGGAAATTGGTGGGGGGAGAAGTGAGAGACACTTCGATATCTGGGGGGGGAGAAAGAGCATCTTATAGCTAGAAGGTCCCCAGGCAATGCCCGCTCGTCCTTCTGTTAAGGATAAAGTAAGAGTGAAGGCGTTAGTGTGATGATTGGCATAAAAGACGGAATTTTGAAATTTTGTATTAGCCAAAGCTCGTCTAAATAATATTTAAGAATTCAGTCCGTACCGCGAAGAAAACACCACAGTTCACCATTAAAAGATCAACTGGTTAACGTTGTTTAAATACATAATCACTGTTTATTATGAGAATCATACAGAACTCAGAGACATACTCCGTGGCCAAAATTCAGAATTACTGGTGGTAAATATAGTTACCAATGTGCTTTGGAAGGTTAAAAGCAATATTGTGTACGGATGTTGGCCGAATACAGTTCATTTAAGACAGGGTCCTGTGGCAGGCTCTCGTCAACTCTGGAAATTAGAGTTCCATAAAATGGGAGGAACTCAGAAGTGAGTAAGTGAACTTGCAGAAGGCAGCGAAACTTGTGAGTTGCAACTGTCAAACATCAGGCAGTTCCTTCTGTATTATATCAGTTGTCTGCACTTGAACGCAAAGCGTTTCTACTCGTTGTTATTCCTCACGCGACATTCCAAAGTTATAGGATCATACGGGTTAAAGGACCTTCAGCGTCAGCGTTCATGGCGAAACACTTACGATTGTGACTAACCAGAGAGCGTTTCTTCAAGAAAGTTTCCATAAAGCCCCTGCAAACTTGCAGTTTTCCTCATGAGCATCTCACCCCCGTAAATGACCCTCCGGATGACAACATGTAAGTAACCTAACTAAAATCGATTACTTCTTTTTTTGTTCCGACTTCAATCCGTCGTTTCCCAGATCGACCAATGTATGTTTTCCAAGAGGATAATAAACATTTTCCTAATAATATTTTCTGTTAATAAACTTTCCAAATTTTCAGTCAACTATCGACAAATTTCGAAGATTAAAGTATCAAAACACTGAACTATTTAACTTTTTAACCCTAGTGGTAACTATATGTACCACACCCTTTAACATTCAATAACCCTGCATTTTTCCAACAGAATGTCATTATGCGTTTCGTAAGAGTTTCACGGTAAACAGCGATTATTTCCTTAAACAGCGTTAACCAGTTGACCTTTGTAATGGTGAAGTGTGGTGTTTTCTTCGCGGTACGGACTGAATTCTTAAATAATATTGAGACGAACGGCTTCAACTTCTTTCCTACCCCATTTTTAATCCCACCTTCTCCACTTCCAAATACATTACCTTTACTAAACCTATCTCTACCACAAAGACGAGCGGGCACTGCCTGGGGACCTTCGTAGCCGCACATCCGGCCCTCAAATTTTTTATCTTCTCTCAGATATTCGGCTTCAAAGGGTCAAACAAGAAGTACCATAAAAGAACAGTATTTCCTTATCTTAAAAAAAAGATCTTTAATGCTTATCCCTAAAGTTCACTGTCAGTGGAATTGATTCAGCCCCCGAAAGCACTGAAGGCACCCAACACCCCAACCAAAGGTTGGCGTACGAATACAAAATACGAGCTGGGTAGTTTATTTTATGATACATAAAAAGGTTGTTTCAATATAACACTTATAGTTTAGAGTCCTGCTTCTCTTCTATCGTCGAATTTCAGACATAAACGACATACAGCAAAGTCTATACGGTAACCCAATATTCACTTACTTTGTTTTTGTCGTAATTTATAAGGAAAATCCAATTTTACGAAGGCATGGTGTGGCAAGAACGTATAACTATAACACACGTTGGTTCTCACTACTTTTCAACCACGCTGCCCCTAGAAATTAATCACGAAAAGTTAAATGAGTCGTCCTTTCCACGTCGTGTAAGACTATTAATCACATTGCCATAATATTGCAGTAACACTATTTATAGTATACTGGTTTCGCCTGGCAGCCATGAAACACAGTTCTGTCTCAAAAGTTCTTTCGTGATTTTCCTAGTCAAGTATTCATTCCGTCAATTGAATAAAAATTTCCTTGGATATTATCCATCGTCTAGTAAATATAAAACGTAAAACGACGTTTCGGAGATGGGACTCTATCCCCGTCTTCAGTTTCTGAAGAGTCAATCGAATAAACATTTTCTTGGATATTATCCATCGTCTAGTAAATATAAAACGTAAAACGACGTTTCGGAGATGGGACTCTATCCCCGTCTTCAGTTTCCGAAGAGTCAATTGAATACAAATTTCCTTGGATATTATCCATCGTCTAGTAAATATAAAACGTAAAACGACGTTTTGGAGATGGGACTCTATCCCCGTCTTCAGTTTCCGAAGAGTCAATTGAATAAAAATTTCCTTGGATATTATCCATCGTCTAGTAAATATAAAACGTAAAACGACGTTTCGGAGATGGGACTCTATCTCCGTCTTCAGTTTCTGAAGAGTCAATCGAATAAACATTTTCTTGGATATTATCCATCGTCTAGTAAATATAAAACGTAAAACGACGTTTCGGAGATGGGACTCTATCTCCGTCTTCAGTTTCTGAAGAGTCAATCGAATAAACATTTCCTTGGATATTATCCATCGTCTAGTAAATATAAAACGTAAAACGACGTTTCGGAGATGGGACTCTATCTCCGTCTTCAGTTTCTGAAGAGTCAATTGAATAAAAATTTCCTTGGATATTATTCATCGTCTAGTAAATATAAAACGTAAAACGACGTTTCGGAGATGGGACTCTATCCCCGTCTTCAGTTTCCGAAGAGTCAATCGAATAAACATTTTCTTGGATATTATCCATCGTCTAGTAAATATAAAACGTAAAACGACGTTTCGGAGATGGGACTCTATCTCCGTCTTCAGGTTCCTCCGGTCCGGAGATAGGGATTAGCTCTATCTAGTGGGCCCAACTGTGTAGGAACCTGAAGACGGAGATAAGTCCCATCTCCGAAACGTCGTTTTACGTTTTATATTTTACTAGACGATGGATAATATCCAAGGAAATTTTTATTCAATTAACTGATCATGTTGTAATCGAGCTGGCAGTGAAAATTTAGTTAACCAACAATTAGGTTACAAAGAACAAACTTTCCATTCAATGGACAGTAAGAAAGTTTCCCTCGCCGAGGTAATATTATTTCATAAACAATACAAATGACACACGGAACCTGAAGACGGAGATAGAGTCCCATCTCCGAAACGTCGTTTTACGTTTTATATTTACTAGACGATGGATAATATCCAAGGAAATTTTTTATTCAATTGACTCTTCACCATCGTCAAGAAGTTTTAGATTTGTAAATTCATTCCGTACCGCGAAGAAAACACTACACTTCACCATTAAAAAGATCAACGCAAGTTTAAGGAATTAATCCAAGTGTACAAGAATCATATGAAACTTATAAATACTCTCGGTTGGCAAAACTGAGAGTTTCTGAATGTTAAGGCAGGCAGTAGACATACCAGTGAGCTGTAAAAGGTTAATCTGAAGTTCCCGGCCTATTACCATCATCTATGACGTGTCCTCATCTACCAACAAGCTTTAACTTCACAGTCCTGGAAGACACAATTATCAACGGTTGACTGAGTAGCTTACACTAAGACAGTGTGAAGTCAATGAAGTCATCTGTCTCGTGTGACTTTTAGTGTTGGAAACTTCGTTCACCATTAATGTAGAGGAATAATGGATGTTGACTGCAACGGTTGCGTAATTTTAATTAATTTCACACCCTAGAAAGCTCATATGAGCGGAGTCGCATCTACAAGTTATCTGATTAGTGGCACCAAACACTTTAATGATCAAGCAGTGGGAAGCCTCCTCCCGCCTTACCTAAACCACACAACCCGGTAGACAGACGAAATGTGAAGAACCCGAAAGTCGTCTAAATATCTAAGAATACAGTCCGTACCGCGAAGAAAACACAGGACTTCACCATTACAGAAATCACCTGGTTAACCAAGAATTTGTCTTCATGTGCGACATTCTGAGATTTTCATGACGGTAAAAATTTCTATTTTCGTTTCATAGGTTATGACGCAGTGTAGTCTTAAAGGTGGATAACGACGTTTCGGAGTAACACGCTCCCATGTCTATGGCAGAGGAGTTCAGGGCGTCATAACCAAAGAGATCACAATCCAATCTCAAGCACAGTATATTTCTTTTAATCATCTCGTATTTATAATAAATATATATGAATTATCATACGCATGATCCAAGCATTGAAATCAAGAGTTAACTTTTTTGCGCGCGTGTTTGTTCTGAGGTCTGCAAAACTCGCGACCAACACACTACTCGCGAGCCACAGGGCACAAAACACGAGGAAACTTGATAACATTATATGAGGAAGCTGTTACGGCATGAGACAGGTAACTTGATAAATGCCGGTCGTTATAGTTTGGTGTGCATTTACCTCTAAGCTTCGTACAGTATTCATTGCGCTTAGGTGTCTCAGTATTCTACGGTTCTCATGCGATTACTGTAAATGTCAGGCAAAAACAGAGAAATCCATACTTTTAAACCGTTATAAATACAACATTCTATGAAAACTGGAGGACATTTGAAACTGTCATGGCGGGACAAAGGAGCTTCGTATCCTCTATGAAACGAAAAACCACGGAAGGGGATTAAAAGACGCATTCTAATAATGTAATTAATCAGTTTCACGCTTCATGCGTGTAACTTACATTGCGAACGACAAAAATTTTGGAAAATTAAAGAACAGGAAAATACATTATCGTTATTGATATTGCAAGTTCTTGGAAATAATAGCCAATGGTGAAAGAAATTGTAAAAAAGAAAATCCCTGGGAGAGCAAGCAAATATCAAATAAGTTTTTACATAACACATGTTAAATTTAACAAATGAAAGCAACTTTATAAATGCAAAACGTATCATTTCAAACAGCTGGATCCCATAATATCCAATTGTTTCTACACACACACCAGCAGCAAACACGTACGTCCGAACGGCTCAGTTCCTATTCATTAGCTGCTAGACGATTAAAACCTGATAATCATAGCAGTACCAGCAATATGACCTACGGTATTCAACGACTGGACAGTCAAAGAATTCTCAGTCTATACATGAAAGAGGCAATCACCGTGTTTTTAGATCGATTAATCGATATTGTAGCCATCACTGGGTTATTCCACTGTAAATTACGATAATGTCCATTTAAAAATTACGACGTGAAACGAGTTCAAGAAGCCAATCCACTTCAATGTAATTTTTCCCAGCGAGTTCTTAAAACGACAGGAATAAATGCTTGCATTTTAGACAACAAGGGTAGATCAGCCATTGAGTAACCTCTGCCTAATGCAGATGTCAACCATCTGAAGCCAAAACTCGTCTCAATATCTAAGAATCCAGTCCGTACCGCAAAGAAAACACCACACTTCACCATTACAAAGATCAACTGGTTAACCCTTTGAAGCCAAAACTCGTATAAATATTACGTAAGAACTCAGTCCGTACCGCGAAGAAAACACTACACTTCACCATTACAAAGATCAACTGGTTAACCCTTTGAAGCCGAAACTCGTATAAATATTACGTAAGAACTCAGTCCGTACCGCGAAGAAAACACCACACTTCACCATTACAAAGATCAACTGGTTAATCCTTTGAAGCCAAAACTCGTCTCAATATCTAGGAATCCAGTCCGTACCGCGAAGAAAACACCACACTTCACCATTACGAAGAGCAACTGGTTAAGGCTGTTTAAGGAAATAATCTCTGTTTATACTGAGAATCTTATTCACTGTTTAAACAAGTTTCGAATATCGTCCCCGAGACTAAATATATTAGACCAAATTTTGAAGAAGAGGGAATACGTATTTCCTCTATCTCAAGAAGAACACGCGAGAATGGGCTTATATAAGAAACAGCGAGTGTACTTCGCTGTTAAGTTCCATTCCGTACGCTTTCGGAAACGACCAGAAATGTACGAGACTGTTCTTACAAACGTACGAATAAAATCAATTTCATCTTTTTTAAGAACGTAAATTACAGAAAAATTAAACGTGCTTTATGACTTTTTATGACGAAGAGTTGAGTGACTCTCGTACGAACGATCAAGTTCAATGAGGATCTAATTTTGCCCCAATGTTTTATTAACACAGGCTTTTTCCAGTAACTTTCAACTTCGTGACATTCCGTTTATTTATAGAGTAAATTTGTATTTCTTTTTTCGCATTACAAAGCGATTAAAGCAATTTGATGAAGTACAAATAACTTTCCCTTTATTTTGTCCCACAATAGCAGCTAACAACGCCACTGTTTAACAGACTTGATATGACACGTGCCATCCACGTTCAGGAACAAATGGCGGACCACCGTACAGAATGTAATGCAGATATCATTGTTTCCCCATCAGCGGAGAGAGACGGAAATGTTTATACACGTCTACCTCATTAACAGTGAAATCTTGGATTAAAATCAGTTACGCACGACAACAGTAAGGAATTTTTAGATTCAATTAAAATGTATCGTAATGAGGTACGATAATCATGTGATTAACCCTTTGAAGCCGAAGCTCGTATAAATATTACGTAAGAACTTAGTCCGTACCGAAAAGAAAACACTACACTTTACCATTACAAAGATGAGCTGGTTAACGCTGTTTAGGGAAATAATCGTTGTTTTTCCCGAAAATCATACGAAATACAAAATGCAAAGTTACTGATTGTAACAGTAGGTGGTATATATAGTTACCATTAGACTTTAAAAGGTCAAGAACCATGTCATAAGGCACACACACACAGATACAGACTTGGTGAAACAGTGGGGAAAATGTAAACGACAAGACATTGCAAACACCGAGACTTTGTCGCCTGGAGAATACCAAATGGCAGAACATTCCAGCCACGGAGGGAGGGTGTGTCAACAGTGCAACAGTACGTGACATGCGTGGTCAGTTAATTCAAACACTGACTTCTAGGCTCCCCTTACGTGAGCTTCTAGTGACGATCGTTTGCTGCAAAAATCCGTGTCCCTTTATTTGCAAGAGTATTAAAATTCGTCTTTTAAAAACTTGGGGGTGTGAGACGGTGAACTGGATTCATCTGACACCGAATACAGGATAAACCCGGGCTCTCGCGAAAAATATAACGCTTCGCCGACCCATCTTTTTTGAATACGTACAACGACTACCAGTTTTGTCAAAAATGTCTGAGCTCCGCGGAGTTACTGCTTATCTCTGGTCTTACGTGTATCGTCACAAGAGTGTAGATGCAGCGTTATTATAAATCATTCTTACTATTAATTGTAAATCACCAAATTCACCTCTGTTTTACCTGCCAATACCCAGTTCCCATCTGGTAATCAGGTCAAAAGCTTGTTCATCTCTGTAATACTCCAATAACGCACGCATCGAGTGATTACGTAATGATACATGCTCACCAGAGCAACCCGGCCCGTTATTAATCACGGGGTTCGACCCCGACCAATCCACACACACACACGCACACACATGCGTGTCAGCTGCTAATCATTCGTAATAGGCCTGATGTCCGTACCTGCTCGATTGCACACAGGACCAGCAGCCTCGAGGCGACGGACGACGGTCCCAAGCGTATGTCAGCCACACAAAGTGACCCATTCCGTCTCTCGCGCGAACAGAAAGTAATCCCTCACTTTTGCCCAGCGTCTGAACTCAAAATAGCCCATGAAAGCTTCGTTGTCAGATTTCAATCATCATTTGTGCCTGATACAACATTGACTAATCTCTGAATCATACGAAGACATATTTCTTAAAAAGTTCTAGCGCCGCGTAGCCTGATAAAAGTTTAGTAACGTTTCAGAGGTCTTCGCTGCCTCCATCAGCGAAGCACCACCCAACCTGCATCTCGCGGGCAACACGGTGCCCGCGGAGACATTTCAAATAATAAAAAAAAAAGGTTTTCTAACCCAATTCCACCCGTTTCCTGGCAAACTATGAACGAAAGAGTTACCACCACTTCCATATTCCCAAGTTACCCTATCATAAATCCTTACTGTTAGCGGATGTTCTTTGCCGGGATTAAAATAATTATGTCGAGTCTTCTGATGGCGTCGCGATCAAGGGCTTCCCGACGCTCAGTTTCAGACTTATACAATTATTTCCAACGTCATATGGAGATTTATTTGTGGTAATCTGGTGTCGTTACAGGACGTCCCGATGTTAGGCGGCAGAGACTTTATGGCATCACTCCCAATTACACCCAAAAATTAACTCACACTTCTGGCGTCTTGTCATGGCATCGCGACGCTACGAGTTGGTACTTTCCAATATCGTACGAAGACTAGTTTGCCTTACATTTGGCGCCTCCCTGTCATCGCAATGCCTGGCATTGTGACTATCAGCGTTGCGACGCCTGACGTCGAAATCATATCTTGGTGGCAGATTCCGTTACAGGCGTCACGCCAGAAATATATGTGAAGCCCCTTCAATAACATAGGGCATGGTGTCAGACGTCCTCTAATGACCGCAGATTAGTCTCCACATGATGCTGAGAATGAAACCAGAAAACCTAAGCCAAGCGTCGCGAGAGAAATCACAAGACTCCAGGAATGTCACTCAATCCCTTCGAATTACACTGGAGACGACTTTCAAAAATCGACTTCCCGCGTCAAATGAAGTCAAATTTACAGCCGATAAATGCCCAGATTACACCGAACACTCAACTACAAAACCGACGCCGGGCGTAGCGACGCATACGAAGGATGGAACTTCACCGAAGACGACGCTTCCATCCTAACCTAACTGAAGATACCAAAACCTAACCCAGGCCCGTCAACCCTGTAACAGTATATTTTCATTGTATTTCCCGCACAACCAAAAAAAAAGTTGGGCAAGCCTGATCTAGGAAATCTGTAACCAGTCACAATCCGTATCCGGTCAGGCTACTCGTACGTCTGTTTCCAGATTGAATCGAAACTTTTCACCCGGATCACATGTGAATGAACGAGAAATAGTACTAATGAGTTTGGAAGACGAGGATTCCAGTGCATGAACTGTTAACGGAGTACCGTGCGAAGAACAAAGTGTATACATCTTTGTTTCCGTGGGTTTAATAAACTCACTTCTCACAGCAGTGAATATGACATGTTCGTCTTCTGGGTTATAACTAAGCGTGGACTTGTAGGCGAGTATAAACCTTACGTTACGCTACAAAATATCTCGTTGCACGTTTGTTTTACTGGTAATCCAACGACACTTTAATTCGCTTAAAAACTACGATCTGTTCCTGTAAATTAACACACTGAGCCCGAAGTTTGTCTAACACACGAACATACATTCCGTACCGCAAAGAAAACATCACGCTTCACCATTACAAAGATCAACTGGTTAACCCTTTGAAGTACGAAACTCGTCTAAATAACATTTAAAAATTCAGTCCGTACCGCAAAGAAAACATCACGCTTCACCATTACAAAGATCAACTGGTTAACGCTGTTTAAGGAATTAATCGATGTTTATAGCGAGAATCATACGGAACCTATGTTACTGTTAAAGCAGGTGGTACATATAGTTACCACTGTGCTTCAAAGGGTTAATTTTACTTCACAACAGCACAACTATGAGCAGCGGAAAGCCGTTTAATTCCAATTAGTGCTTACGGTTCGCCTAATTCAGTACTGAACAGGCGAATATAGAAAAACTGTAGTCATCATGTATGCAGGTAGACGATTGTCAAAAATGACGCACTTCCATAAACAGGAATAAGTATTAACGCCATGTTACATCCGAGACAAATGAGCGCTAGGTTCCCGTGACATGACAGTATGTAATTCTGGTTAAATTTAAAATGTGGAATAAAATTCTGTTCAGCAAATACATGTATCAGACGAGCTACACCCGTATCGCTGTACTGTTTTAAAAAGCGTGCGAATTCCACCGTCTCTTGTGAAACTAATTAATCCAGACCCGACATTACTGTATTCTGCTGAATGAAATATGAATTTAAAGTAGTACAATTGTTTCTGTTGTTTTGTATGGGTGTGAAACTTGGTCCTTCACATTATGTGACGTAAACAGATTGAAGGTATTTGAGAACAAGCTATAAATTCAAAACATGTTTCACATAATTAAAATTTAAAAAAAAAACATGAAATCTACGCAGTGGTCCATTAAGAACATGCCAACATAGTAATTTGGCCCTCAGTTAAAGTAGTTTTTAAGTATTATTCCTTCACACGCAACGCTCATAGGTATGTTCAAATCTGTCCAGTGTGTGGTCCAAACACTATAATTCCAGAGACTTTAAGCAAAATATGGAGGAACCAATTCCAGTGGAAAGACGAGTTGTTTAGAAGTTGACAGCCCCTTAGCTACTTAAGAAACGTATAACTTTTATGGACCCCTAAAGTTCAACGTCGCTCTCACACGAGTCCGCCGATGGACCCCATCCTAAGCCGGCTGAATCTAGACCACTCGGAACCACGTAAATATCCATTTTAATATCATCATTCCATCTACGACTACGTCTCCAAAACTGCGTCTTCCCAACAGATTTTGTACGTTGCATTTCTCATTGTTACCATGTACCATTTTCCATCCTCTCCCTCAAGATTGTGTATCTATCGCCTTTACAAGCTCTTAAAACACTATCAAGTTAATTTCTTCCTTAGGAGCAAACTTGAATTTCCCACTGGCATAAAACGAGCAACGTGTACTTTTCTCTAATGGACTGATTAGCTGTGTTTATATTATTATAATTTTGCTTTGCATGATGACGACAAGACCTGAATATTTACGCACAGTATCCGGGACAAAACTGTGAGTTTCGCCTACGTCACTAGCCTGACAGAAGGACAACAAACACATACTCTACTTAAACCATGAATATGTGTATACATATTTTCTTGGGGGTGGGAGGGGGAGGGAGCATCCCTTACATTAACCTTGCACTTGAACGAAGACGTCAGAGCCAGACAGACGGCTGTAACGTGGGGATCACGTCAAGATAGGAAAAGATCCAACCAGTCAGTACCAATAAAATTTGCAATAAACAGTGAAAATCTCGTCTGTATCATACCTTGTAGTGACCACCGTCATGTTTGCTAACGGAACACAAGTGTCCAAAACAGAAGCACAACGTCCCATAAGCCCCCCCCCCCCACGCCCAACCCTCACGTCACAACTGATCCATGTCAGACACGTGACCTCATACAAAAACATTCGCTGGTCAAGTCAGCTGCTCCTGACTTAGAAAATAATTTTTTTTTGCAGAATCCTGCGAAAACATCGACGCAATTAATACACAAGCCCGTTAACAGATTTCTTTGTGACAACACCGTCTACTGTCAGTATTTGAAATCGGCTTTTCTCGTTCATTTAATAAAGTGAAAGGGAAAAAGTCGATATATTTGGGGCGCGGGGGGGGGAAGGGGGGCAGACACGGTACATCGATTAAGACTTTCACAAGACAAATTTCCTTTTGTGTGTGTGTTTGTACGGATCTTCGAGGAATGATAATGGAGACAGAGAAGAAGAAAGATAAATGAATTATAAGACAACAAACCCCCTTCTTTCAAGGACCTGATCGATAAATCTCGTCTGCCCTGGGTTCCATACAAATCATCTTTCTCAGAATCACTGAAGATAGCGTATTTTACGCTTTTAGTAAGACGCACCAAATCATACGCGTTTCCTGATAAAGTACATGGTTGCAGTGTTTCATTTATTGGATGGTAAGGGAGGTCGAGTTTCAAACTGCGTTTATTGCGAGAAATTTATTTATTTATTTAGTGTTCTGTCTGACGACAGGTCCATATGAACAGGATCCTTCCATCCTTTTCTCGGACTGGGACCTGTTCATATACGTTCTTGGCAGATGATCCAGAAGTGGTTTGCCATTGCCTTCTTCTGTGTGTGAATGGAGTAATTGTTGGGATGCCACGGAGGAAAACTCCGTGTTGCCTAGACCACGGCCTTTCCCAACACAAGTTATAAATTCGGGCACCGCCGGGAATCGAACCCGAGACCCCACAATGTAAAGGTGGCTAAATGCTTCAAAAACGGAAGCTATGAACATAATACGGAGCGCCCGAGCAAACAGTACTTGGAAATTACGCGATCATCCGCTGAAAAGCAAAATTCTTTAGGGGCTTGGAAGTCTTCAAAAAAAATGAATAACTTTATTTACAACTACACGTAAAAATCAAACTTATGACAGCGACTGTTAACACAAGAAATACAAACTGTTTTTTTTAATACGTAAATTTCCAAGGTTTTTTTAATGCATTTCTTTGAGATTTTTAACAACAGAGTTAGAAATTGTCCCGGAGAAGATTCTGTGATTAAAGTTCTATCGCAGATATACTACTAACAGACTAAACCGTAGAATTGTTATTTCAGTAAATACGACACTGATGTAAAATTACATCTGTAAACATCTTTTATGTGCTTTGAAGAAAGAAAGAAAGAAAGAAAGAAAGAAAGAGATTTAATAACTCCACGGCAGAAACCAGACCCCAGGAGCGTAAGAGAAAAAAAGGGGGAAGATTTGGGCCTTTGTGTCTCGAGAAAAAAGGGAAAATGGCACACGAAAACTATATAAAAAAATGAACTGCAAAATTTCTTAACGGTTTGGAGTTAGCATTGTTACCGGTTGGAACATCAGCTTTCAAAGTAAATAACTACACTCAGATCGGTGTTAATTTTCACACTAATACACTAACACGAACGCGCAAGTTACTGCTCGCCTCTTACAACTTAGATTCGTTTTTCAAATTACTACTAACTGCTCTTAAGTTCTGCACACAGCTAATGCATTATTTCCGCCTTAATTCCATTACGATTTCATTAATGTAAGTACACCGTCTTTTCCATTTAGTCGTAATCTTGATCGAAATAGGAATTGTAGATCTGATTTCACAGATTCATTTAAACATTTCGGATTAAAAAGACGTCTTCAACACTCACCCTTCAAATGACGACAATTTACGCGATCGTGTGACCAGACAACTCTCTTACCTGCAACAAATGAACGAAAATTAACAATTATTGTAAATCAAACACAAGATTTTCAGCACCAATGCACAATAACTCCATCTAGGATCGCCGCTTGTCGGCTGTCCGCTACTGTTTGTTCAATAAGATATTGTAGGTGCGTCATATTGTGATTTTATTTAAAAATAGTATTGAAATATATTAAAATTGTCCGTCAATCACAATAAAGTAATATAAGATAATTAGATGGTTAAATATTATACATTGTTCCGTATCGAGTACTCGATTTACATATGGAACATTCTCGACATGTTTCGTCTTTCATAGAGCCGTCATCAGGTCATATATTGGTCAGAGAAGTAATATCGAAGTTGTACAACTTCGATATTACTTCTCTGACCAATATACGCAGCATTAACATCACTCCGACAATACGATTGTATCAATGATATATAACACAACAACAAATGTTGATACAATGCGAAAAATGAAGAAAATTATACGAAAATTAAAAATTAGTAATTGAATTAAGAGTTTATAACATACACCTGATGACGGCTCTATGAAAGCCGAAACATGTCGAGAATGTTCCATATGTAAATCGAGTACTCGATACGGAACAAAGGATAATATTTTAACCATTTAATTATCTTATATTACTTTATTGTGATTGACGGACAATTTTAATATATTTTAATACTATGTTTGTTCAATATATACACATCTATCCTTATTATAAAGCTTCTGACTTACAAGGGCGTATGGAGGAGCCAAGTCAGGGCGCCCTGCATTCTTAATCTCGGCACTAGACGTAGGAAAGTGGTTAGCTTCACGTTCTACTCCGCTTTACCTCTGGTACCAATTGGGCAATGTGTTGTGATGGTTCCAGGGTAGGTCTTACGCTCAAAAGACACCATCCCTTTTGAATATTGTGCGTAATGCAATGAGAAACTTGAACGATTGGGACCATGGGGACCGGTGATTTTCCAAAACACCTGGAGAGGGGTTTAGCATTCCTTGCCACTGATTGCCCTTTTATAAGGCAGTCTAATGTGGGGAAAAAGGCGTTTTTAATGCACCGGAAACCCGTGGGAGGAGGAGGGGGGGGGGCTGCTTCAAGTCTACCGCCTTCTGAATATAACCACTGACTGTACGTTTGCGTGTTCTGGGCTCCAAACACTCTAATCAGAGACAAAGTGGAGGAATGAGGGCCTCTCCACCTCTTCATGGAAGGCCAACACGCACCTCTGCTGGCCTGCCGAATAGCCTCTTTCATGACAAAACAATACAAGACGACAAAAAAACAACAAACTCTTGTCTTGTCCCCTTGTTTGTCTCAACCATTTCCTCCTATCCTTGCCACCAAATGTTATACCTGAGTGACCAGCCTCTTGTGCGTTATAGTGCAGAAACTCCCTAACGCAGAAGCTTTATGCAGATTACTGCCTTCTTGGACGTGTAGAAGTTTGTAGGATTTGACGTTTTCATGGAGACGAGTCTAAAGATGGCTTCTTCAGGGTTGTTGAGCCGTGTAGTCTGATAGAAGTTTATCGACGTTTCGGAAGTCCTTGCTGCCTCCATCATCAGGGTGGTGATGGAAGCAGCAAGGACATCTGAACCGTCGGTAAACTTCTACCAGACTACACGGCTCAACAACCCAGAAGACAAGCCATCTTCTGCTAGAAGCTTAGCGACGTTTTTACAGAGGTACATGCTGCCTTCATTATCAGGGACGAGCCATAATCTCAAGTTAGAGGAACAACAGACAAAGGAGAATACTTGAAACTAAGAAGGCTTACGTAAAACGATTTGTAAGTCACTCAATGAAGAACTTCACAAGTCTGGACTCCACCAAATGTTATCATAGGACATCATATGGACCGAGCATGTAGCACGCATGTGTGACAACTTTTAATCGTAAAATTTGAACGAGAAGGGGAATTTTGGAAAACAACTTGAACACTTTTCACGTTTCTTGAAGAAGTAAGGTGGAAGGACGTGAAATGGATTAATCTGGCTCAAGACCTCAACTCCTCTGGGTTCTATAAACAGCAACAATTTATTTAAAGGAACAGAGACTATAAACTTGGTATTAGGAACTCTGCAGTAAGTACACAGTTCGCTTATGTTTCATGTAAAGAGTTGTTTTTCCAGCGTACAAATACTCATCTGACAAATTTTAGTAAAAGTCCTCAATACCAAGCGTAATCTAACACAGGGCAATACATTCCTATTACGCGTTCATTCAATAGCACTTTGTGTAAAGAACGCATGATGATATTAAGCTAGGTGGTGATTATAAAAATATCAGAAAGCTGAAGATCGATTCGATCTGATAATCGAGGTATCGATACTGTCTCGTGCAATTTGCAAATTGCAATGGCTTTATTCAGTTGCAAAATATCACGAGGGTTTTCAAAGTAAATTTATAACAACACAGGAGATGGGCTTTAGTTGAGAACTCAAAAGCTGGTGTTTGGTAGAAACATGTTACATATATGAAAACGTGTAATGGACTGGAACACGATCAGACACTATTCGGACAAGTAATTAAATGGAGTGCTGTTGACGGATGGGATGCTGGACACAATCTGTGCAGTGTTATGAATTATGGCTACTCAGTGTCACTTCTCCTTCTAGCGTTCTGGGTTGTTACCGACGTTTCAGATGTGCTTGATGACGTATGGAGATCAGTTTAACGGCATTAATATGTCAAGATGACTTCTTATTAAACAGAATATAGGATATTAATTGTCAATATCAAACCCTCTGGCCAATATCAGAGTTTATTTTCGTGAGAACAAGAGTTACTGAAGATTGCCGTCTTCTGAATTTATTAATTCATCGCCCTGATGATGGAAGTAGCAAGGACATCCGAAACGTCGGTAAACATCTACCAGACTACACGGCGCAATAATCCAGAAAATAAAATAAAATTTTGTAAATGATATTTGACTTCACACTCGCTTAAAATTGTCTCCCAGTATGAAAAGCAACATTTCATAAATAACTTTTAAAGTTAGTTTAAAGTGTGTGTGTATATAAAAGGCATTCGTTCCTTTCTGTATTGAAGACTTTCTCGAAACAGCATAAATTTCAACGTAAAAGTTACTTGGAAATCTAACGTCAATGCATGTAACAGGCAAAAGCCAGAAATGAACAATGGATTTCCATCCTGCAGTACGAATTCCTGCATTACAAAAATTTTAACTGGTTCTGTAGCCTTGAAAATGATTACAAACAAAGGACTGGAGCTTCCAGTTCCACCAATCCAATGGAGAAGTTGCACAAGAAGAAAACGTCCCAACGAAAAGAACAACCTTTTCAAACTTCGTAACCTGTCGGAGATTCGATGCCACGCGCCACGGAAACTGCCGAAGACAGGACAGCGTTGGTATAGCAGCAACTCAGGTCAACGTTCTGCGAAGGTGCAACGTCTTCAGAACTGGAGGTGTCGTCATCAGCAGGAGTGCCAACAGTACCCCGTTTCACCATCTCCTTCCTAATCACTTTTCTCAGAAACAATGCACATTCATGGGTAGAACATTTACCTACTGAAAATGACGAATTCACACTCCCTGGCTGTTTTGAGCACATTAAACAGAGGTTTCTAATTGGTGACGTAATATTTCCGAAGACAAGCACGTCTGCTACAAATCTACATATCACGAATGAGGCAGCCATGCCTGTTCCGGCTTCACAGCTCCATCTCTTCCTTGGTCTACCATATTTTTCTTTTCCCCATCCGTCTATGTCCTCAGCCCAGTTCTGTCGTTGCTGGTTTTGAGGGTGAATTTCCAGGTAGACACCAAGATATTCGTGGGACATACGACCATGTAAGATTATACAGTTTCTCGCCAGCGAGAAGATGAAGGCGGTTTCATTTCTGGGTCTTTGTGCCGTGACGTCTGGTACAAGTCTGCCGGCATATCAAAGGTGTCTGCTGCCTCTGTATTTCGTTCGATGACCACCGAAACGTCGATAAACTTCTGTCACACTATACGCTTCAGAAGAGAGATATTTTCATACTTACTCCATCTTCAGGACTTTAGCCATGAAAGCTCGTTTATAAATTATCATCGCAACTTTAATTTCAAATTATGTTTCAACCACGTTTCAAAACAAGTTTCTTGCAACAAAAACTGGTTCTGAAACTACGCGATATTACAAATGCTGAAATACGTGATAGGAACAAAGTAACTTACATTCAGTTATATTTTATAGTATTTTTAGCTTCTAGGAGTAGTGTTCTAAACAACATTATCAGGCTTTATGACTTATCGTGTGCATTTTCATTACAACATTGAAAGAAACCCAACCTAACCTCAATCGTCTTGAAGCAAATTGCATATTAAGCTACTGTTTTTATGTCAAAAGTCAGGATACAAAAATACATCAAGGGTTCATTCGTAATATACCTTGGAAAGGGGGGGGGACCACACTCAGTACGATTTCAGTGAGTTTATAACCATAAAAAAACATGTAGTTGGAAAGTTATTGGTGACGTTGTAATATCATTACGTGACCCGGGAAGGAGTGATCCAGTATCATTATACAACATTCAAAGAAGTGTTTCACTTCGAAAATTCCAGAGAATTGTGTTTGAATAAAAGGAAAATGACGCAGTGGGTGGTAATCTACATCTGTAAATGTGGCTTTGCCCCCCCCCCCCCCCACCCCCGTATTATGTAAAAAAGTGAGCTAAAATAAGACACAAAATAAGCAAGTTTATATAAACCCACGTTGAAAGAAATTGTGGACACATGACACCGTGATTAAGGCATTACGGTCCATACTCCTAACACACAACGCGGGGAAATTTCGTCTGAATTTTAAAAAAAAAAAATGTCACGTTTAATATTACACGATAAAATGATCGTCTTAAATTTCGGACTAGGTAGCCGATGTTAAAATCACTGTATAATATGATAACCAGTAAAGACTATGCTTTTTTCGAAACACTGTGTGGGGCACGTAGGCACAGATGTTAAAGATATTATTAAAAGGCGTGTAAAAATTACATTTCAACGTGGAAATCTAATTCCATTGCTTCTGGTTACACGCCGTCGAGATTTCTAAAACAGGTAAGTTTCGTCATGCGAAATTCCCTTTTCCAACGATTTCTAAATACTGGATTAATTATTCACAATATTTAGGGGAATTCGGGGGGGGGGGGGTATGAGTTATTTATTTATTTTTTATTTAGTGTTCTGTCTGACGACAGGTCCATATGAACAGGATCCTTCCATCCTTTTCTCGGACTGGGACCTGTTCATATACGTTCTTGGCAGTTGATCCAGAAGTGGTTTGCCATTGCCTTCTTCTGTGTGTGAATGGAGTAATTGTTGGGATGCCACGGAGAAACCGGAGAAGCCCCCGGAGGAAAACTCGGTGTTGCCTAGACCACGGCCTTGCCCAACACAAGTTATAAATTCGGGCACCGCCGGGAATCGAACCCGAGACCCCAGGATTACAAGGCCAGATAAATGAGTATCTTCAGTTTTTCTTATATCTGTGAACTAGTGGAATTTTATGGAATAGCACCCATGCTGTTGGCAGCACTGATCAAGCTTTCCGGCTACGTTGAAACGACAAATTCTTTTCTGATGAGATTTCAGGTTCTCACGGAGGCCGTTAAGAAGATTGTTACGTCCTGGGATGCTGCGTGTAGCAGAGTATAGATCTTCATATCATGCTTACCCTGCACAAATGGACGAATGTATCTGACCCTGAGGTACAGCATTACTAGGCCTAGGCAAGTGTTGCCAATCACACAACAAAAACTTTTTTTTAAAAACAAATTTCGCATCCCGAAATATCGATCACGTTACGAGGTTATTTGTCGAGATATAAGAAGAAACTTCTATATGGCACTCCTGCCTAGTCCCTTGTCTTTAAATACGCGTTTCATGCGCAATGAGAAATTTCGTTCTGTTCCGTTTTATCTTAAAGCGAGAGATGATTTAAGTCGTAAAAGAAAAGTGATGTCATTGAATACACATTTGTGTAGTTAAGAATCTTTTCTTCTGCTAATGGCTGAAACAGGATCTGTAGTTTCAGCACAAAAGTCATTTTTTCTCTCCCCCCCCCCCCCTTCGGAATTCTAAGCACTTTTTAAATTTGACTTTCATTAATAATCTTCTCCGCTGAAAATAAATTATGAAGAGACGGGTTAAAATTCATGTCCTCATTTCGTGGACTTCCCCGTAAAATCAATAAATCTTTGTGATGGAATGATTTCAGTTGTTATTAAAATTGCTGAAATTACGTATTCCCCCCCCCCCCACTTATTACAACAGCGCACACAATACGGAGTTATTAACATGAATTTATGATTACACGGTCGATATTTATAACATAAAAGAACAAACACAGAAACGAAGGCAAAGTGTTGAGGTTAAATATTTGTACCAAAGTTCGGTGAAATTATAGGAAACTGGACAAAATGGATTTTGATAACCCATCACCAAATATTATCAGATGATCAAATAAAAGAAAAATTTGATGAGTGGGGCATGCAGCACGCATGGTGTACATGAAAAATGCATTACAATATTTTAGTCGAAAATCCTAAAAGAAAAAAGATCACTTTGGAGATGTTAAAGTGGATACTGAAGAGAAATCGTATAAAATGTGGACAGCGGTCATCTGTTTCAGGGTACAGTCCAGTGGTGAACACGGCAATGAAACTTCGCGTTTCACAAAGGACTGGAAATGCCGACTATGTGACCGACTAGTAGTATCTCCTGGAGAACGATGCTTCTCAGAGTGTTATCCTTCTTAAACGTCAAGAATAAATTCTTGTCCTTAGATTTTAACGGCTCGAGTTAACGTACAACTTCGATTGTCGGTGATAAGCCACGTCGAATGTTAAAACAACGTACGTTTCGGCAAACATTTCAGTTGCCATCTTCAGGGCGAATATGTACTGAAGCTATGGCGAAGAGTGCATGAAGCCTCTTACTGGATAAAAAAACAGGAATGACTTGGGCCTACAAGAGGTTCCATAATCTACAGTTTTGCATCTAAATCATGAAAATGAAGGTAAGAAATTAATCATGTTATATCAACCTAAATAATAAATGTCTATACTGGGATGTCTGGAGCATAGGATTTGATCCACTCTTGCTCCTAAACTCGGTCAATTATACAAGCTTCAAACTCAGACAAGTAAAAAGCTCTAAACTGTGCAAATGTTCGTCACTTTGCAGACTGCAAATCCCCCCCAGGGCAAACACTTCATGACACTACGGGTCATCTGTCCCACCCCCCCATGAAAGTGTCCATCAGAACTTCACGCTGTCCAAGGGGAACTTCTATATGCAAATTACTTCCCCCCGATTCGAAACAGAATACAATTAGGACATTAAAATCATCGCAGTTGCAGATAATAACATGGAAATGTATTCTACAAATGTGTAACTATTCTCGACAGTTTTCAATGTGCAAACACTTCGTCCACAAAACTTATCGATCTGTAGTTCTGAGCCGTGTGTTGACGGACAGCACAAAATCAATCACTTAATGGTAGTGCTAAAATAGATTAACAACAAATGTTGGTAATCCAATTCAAATGATCATTATATATTTTGTCACCTGTCAAAATCCATACAACCAAATGAAATTGAAACTAGGTAAAGAGACAGCTGAGAGTCAACGGATAACAACACAAAAGGCAGGAGTTTTTTAATACAGTGAGGAATTTTGCACGTGTTGAGAGCCACATATAAAAAAAATTCTCTAGAATTTTAAAATTTCATCCTAGGATGGGTTCAAACGACGTTTGCTAAATGTGGGACCACTATTCCGCGCAGGCTTCAACACCAGAGCTAAACCCAAGTCACGGTTAGAGAAATACGACGTCGGGTGGGTAATTCTTAACAGGAAGTCAGGCCATGAAGACACGTCTTTCCGTCAGAAATGTGACGCCCACGAGTTAGAACACGACGAAATGTAAATCCGTTCCAGGTGCCCGGTGACTCACCCTTAATGAATCACAGCTTCCCCACCTACGAACCCGGCCTGGTACAGAAACACGAATCTCACAAATGACACGCCTCCAACCGAACACCTGACGTTTCTTTCCTACTGTTCGGTCACATTACGCCATATTACAATAGCTCACGGCCTTAATGAGTGGAGTGCAAAAACGACTTAATCACCCACAAACTGTTACATCGTACTCGAACGAAACCGATAATTCTCCAAATAAATTTATTCAGTGAGTAGAATTTGAGGTTTTCACGGCAGAGTACGATGACGACCATCTTCTGGGTTGTAGCACCGTACAGCCTGGTAGAAATTTACCGACGTTTCAGAGGTCCTTGCTGCCTCCATCATCAGGGCGATTATGGAGGCGAGATATAAACTACACACAGCCTCTACTGACAGAAAACGCAGTGCATATGATGAAATACACAACCCTCATCACTGTATTTTGCGTCAGAGTTGGAAAAGGTTAATGCCTGATTAGTATACGCCTGAAAAAATTATTTTTGCAGAAAAATATACAAATATATCTGGTTCCCGTTTTTCCTCACACAACGTTCGGGGATATTTATAAAGCAGTCATACTACGTTCAAAAACACTGATTCTGGAAGAACCGGTTTTCTTACTATTTAAAATAAATTCTGAACTGAATATTTAAACAGTCTAAAATTATCTTTTTGAGCTATCTCATGGAACTACATGACGTCACCCCTTCCGGTAACTACATCAGACAGGTAAGTAACGTATTGCAATTTGTATGTTGGTCCAGACCCGCAGTTTCGTCTGTCGTTTGTCTGATTTCTTTCCTCCAGACAGGATGCTCAGGGCAGAATTGTTCACAATACTACCAACTAATAGAAAGCCAATTTCCCCAGGCAACATCAAATAATACGCTACACTACGCACAGACGCCACAGAGATTCGCCTCACCAGAAGGTTGAGGTTTCTCGAGATTTCCCTCAGTACACTGAGCAAATACCAGGCTTAACCCTGTAAATCCCACGGACTGGTTTACTAAAATCAAACCTCGTTATAGCTCCACACGTTGGCCACCTCCATCGCAGGCCTCAAAGAGGCGAAGGTGGTAAATTGAACACGGCCCACACAGGTGGGTTTACCCCGAACAACCGGTCTGCCAGCAAACCAAATTTAAGGATTTCAAGTTACAGTCAGAATAAACAGCGTCAACCAGTTGATCTTCGTAATGGTGAAGTGTGTTGTTTTCTTCGCGGTACGAACTGAATTCGTAAATATTATTCAGACGAGCTTCAAAGGATTAACCATTTGATCTTTGTAATGGTAAAGTGTGGTGTTTTCTTTGCGGTACGAACTCAATTCGTAAATATTATTCAGACGAGCTTCAAAGGATTAACCATTTGATCTTTGTAATGGTAAAGTGTGGTGTTTTCTTTGCGGTACGAACTGAATTCGTAAATATTATTCAGACGAGCTTCAAAGGATTAACCATTTGATCTTTGTAATGGTGAAGTGTGGTGTTTTCTTTGCGGTACGGACTGAATTCGTAAATATTATTCAGACGAGCTTCAAAGGATTAACCATTTGATCTTTGTAATGGTAAAGTGTGGTGTTTTCTTTGCGGTACGAACTGAATTCGTAAATATTATTCAGACGAGCTTCAAAGGATTAACCATTTGATCTTTGTAATGGTGAAGTGTGTTGTTTTCTTCGCGGTACGGAATGAATTCGTAAATATTATTTAGACGAGCTTCAAAGGATTAACCATTTCATCTTTGTAATGGTAAAGTGTGGTGTTTTCTTTGCGGTACGGAATGAATTTGTAAATATTATTCAGACGAGCTTCGTACTTCAAAAGGTTAATCTACGCAGGATAGTTATACAGACTGTAAGCGGATTTATATAGTCCACGTTCCTTGGACGGCGTACAAAGAGATGTTACCGTATGGACATCCCTGACCCACAGACTCAAACGGGACTTGATCACAGAAATGAAAAGATGAAACATACAAAGAAGGCCTGCTCGTTAAATGCTAACGCGATAAAGGAGAAAAAAAAACTTGTTAAATTTCAGGTCTGTAACCTTCCTGCTACTAGACAGACATAAAGACAGAGACTGGAAGCTGCTCTTTTAGCTCGAAATGACGAGAAGTTTCGTTGAATACAGAAGCTGAACCGTACAAAATCGGGGAACGCCAGTGTCACAAACCACTGCATAATAAAATTCCACTCGAAGACTATACATACAACTGTCTTGAACTCCGCTTATCTTACAAAGAAATAAAATAGGGAAGATTATTAGGAAATCTATCGATCAAATCAATAAGAAAATATGTTTGACGGTAGAGTGAGATGGGAAGAAGGGGGTGGTGGGCTGGCGACATCGTAACCCCGCCCCCCTCAATTAAATTCCATAAACCACAGCATCGCAATGGTACAGATTTGCAGGATATATTTAAATTCTCACATATTTTCTACATTAATTTTTATTTTATTTTATTTTAACCACTTTTATTACAAAAACGTCCAAAAGGTAAACATGAGAGTAATCCTGATTAAAGAGTGCCACCAGTTTTTTAACAGTGACACACAGACAGCAGAGTTCAAAACAAACACGTCTATTTACTGCCAAAAACTTATTTTGGTGACGCATAAAGAATGAGAATAAAGCAACGAAATGATGATAATATTAAAATGTATCTGTAAGAAACACGGTAAATGGCTCAGAATAGGGGCAGGTGGTGGCTAGCTCTTTTGTCAAAACGCTAATGAACCTCGTGGTTCAATAAAATAACATTTCTTGCGTCGACCTGGCATTTATCAGTTTCTGAAGGGCTCTGTTCAATGACGACAGAGTCAGATACAAAACGCCCTTCTGAGACCAGCAAACAATAAAGGCTGAATGTGCAAACTGAAGCCCCCAATAAATTTACATCACAAAATAAAAAGCAGCTTTAGACCTTGACGTAATGACATTTGTACCAAACGACTCGCATCGTTTCGAAGGGTGACAGAAGTAAATTAGTTTTGATGGCGGGTACAGCACTAACCGAATAACAAATAATTCTGTAAACTAATTAAGACAGTCACAAATTTAAATAGGCCCCTAAATTATGGAGTACCGGGTGGACAGTGATTGACAGCGACGATTCTGGGCTACTGATTCGTTATTCAAATGTGTGCCGTGCAGCAAACACAGTGACCACATTGAACGTTCCAATACAGGTCCTGCGCTTTTAGGATGCCCGTAAGGTTCGAGGTTGTCTGCGACGCAGAAAATAATTTACACATTTTCAAACACTTTGCATGTTCTCCAAGATGCAGATATTAACGCTCTAAAGCCAGAGCAGAATTTGCTGAGAGGAAATTGGTGTGGAGAGAAGTGACTGACACTTGTGGGGAGGGGGGGGGGGTCTTATAGTTAGAATGTCCCCAGGCAATGC
Source organism: Zootermopsis nevadensis (assembly GCF_977971745.1). NCBI lineage: Eukaryota > Metazoa > Arthropoda > Insecta > Blattodea > Termopsidae > Zootermopsis > Zootermopsis nevadensis. The sequence continues at coordinate 2,219,370 of NW_028259164.1, read as the reverse complement.
CCGCTCGTCCTTCTGTTAAGGATAAAGTAAGAGTGAAGGCGTTAGTGTGATGATTGGCATAAAAGACGGAATTTTGAAATTTTGTATTAGAGAAAGCTGAGACTATTAATTTGGAAGTTTAATACATAATTTAGAAGTTCCTACTGAGGGGAGGGGGGTAAATTTTGACGGCGTTAAGGGGTGGTAATTTTTTATTAATTTAAATCGGGAGGGCTGCATGAGAAGCTTGCAGTGGCAACTTGGAACTTGGGAACCATCTCAGCATTTGCTTGAAGACAGAGGAAAACCATGGAAAAACCTGTGTCGAGATGGCCGGTCGTCTAAATAGTACTTAAGAATTCAGTCCGTACCGCGAAGAAAACACAACACTTCACCATTACGAAGATCAACTGGTTAACGATGTTTAAGTAAATAATCGCTGTTTACTGTGAAAATCATGCGAAAAACATAAATACAAAATACAGAGTTAAGGAATGTTGAAACAGGTGGTAGATATGGTTACTACTGAATACTATTCTGAAATATGAAATCAACTGGTTTCAACACGTTGACAGAATACAGAGACAGGCTTTCCAACAGTATTAACAAAATAAAAACCACGGATTAAAAAATCGAATAAGACATCTAAAGAGACTTCAAGATGACACACCTAAGAGGTCTTCAGCGACTGACCCAACTCCTCGACTGTTAGTTTGTGGTTCTGCAGTGCGTGTACAATTATCACAAACGTCATCAACTATGCAACGCCATCAATTTTCTAAACATTTAAAACTGTGTGCCAAGCCAGGCTCTACTAGCTTTTAAAACTACATTAATTATTTATATACTTAAATCGAGCGCTTCGCAATAATACACGAGAATATATTTTGAGAGTATACAATCTTAATGATCCTAAAAGCCAGTATCTGGATCTGAGACGGATGAGTGACTGTGATGAAAGGAAGTAAGCCGGGTATGGAAGATAAAAGTGTACAAAATTCTGGTTGGCTCTGCAAAACTTATGGGAGGATACTATTAAAACGGATCTTAAGAAGAGTGTGGACTGGAGTCGTGTGGATCAGGATAGGGTCCGTTGTCACGCTTTTGTGGATACAGTAACGAACCTACGAGTTCCTACGGAAATCAAGACAAATTTAATGACCAGCTGAGCAACTGTTTCTTAAGACATATTTCTCTATGGAGTTACTACTTTCTAGTTACAGTTGTAGACTAAAACGTGTTACCGAGTAATCCCTGCGTTAATATCAATTACAGTTTAGCACTAATTATGCTTTCAGTACTGGTATCTTCATTACACCATAACACGTCAGAACGTCAGCGCAGGTTCTGTTGATGAGAATAAAGAACATTAACTTTGTTAACACTCGGTAACAAGGTATGAATTCTGCAAATACCGAAAACACTGCTGGACATTTGCCCCTTGCAGAACACCCCAAATTTATGTTTGCACCAACTGAAACAGCAAGCTGTTAATAAATACACACGGCATCGCAGATAAAGATTCCACAGAAATAATGTCTGAGGCAGCTCCATTTATTAAAAGTGACGTAAACTAAGGGCAGTGCAGTTTCTTATACTCACTCAACCCTTCAAAGCCGGAGGGGGGGAGAGAGGGGGGAGAGAGAGAGGGGGGGAGAGAGAGGGGGAGAGAGAGAGGGGGGGAATTGGTGGGGGGAGAAGTGAAAGACACTTCGATTTCAGGGGGCGAGAAAGAGCATCTTATAGCTAGAAGGTCCCCAGGCAATGCCCGCTCGTCCTTCTGTTAAGGATAAAGTAAGAGTGAAGACGTTAGTGCGATAATTGGAAAAAAAGACGGAATTTTGTATTAGAGAAAGCTGAGGCTATTAATTTGGAAGTTTAATACATAATTTAGAAGTTCCTACTGAGGGGAGGGGGGTAAATTTTGACGGCGTTAAGGGGTGGTAATTTTTTATTAATTTAAGTCGGGAGGGCTGCATGAGAAGCTTGCAGTGGCAACTTGGAACTTGGGAACCATCTCAGCATTTGCTTGAAGACAGAGGAAAGCCAAGGAAAACCTGTGTCGAGATGGCCGGTCGCAGGACCTTCCGGGTGCGCGCTTGACTACTAGCCAGCGGTCCGGCAGACGAAAGAGGAATTTGTACGACCCCTGTTCAAAGCCGAAGCTCGTCTAAATAATATTTAATATCTCAGTCCGTACCGCAAAGAAAACACAACACCTCACCATTACAAAGATTAACTAGTTAACGCTGTTCAAAAAATTAATCGCTGTTTACAGTGATAATCATACGAAACCCATAAATACAAAATGAAGAGTTACTGGCTGTTGATTCAGATGGCACATACGTTTTTTGAGGGCTCAACGGGGTTATGAAAAATAAGAAGGGTGATAAGTAGAGCGAAACAGCAGTTTTGACACTTCTTTTGTCAGCGCCCTTCAATCTGTAATAACACTGTTTACTTTCCTGATATCGGGAAACAGTGTTGTGACACGGGGTAACACAGCAGCGCGCTGTTCGTGACCTGATATAAACACACAAGTTCACACATTATGCAGAACAATTCAGAGGGAACGATCAGAGAATGGGGGCTATAAGTCACCTACATTAACAACACAAAACGGACTTTGAATGTCACGTTACGGAGACAACACGCGGTCGTATACATGCTATGAAAAACATCGCTTTAATCCTTTGAAACCGAAGCTCGTCTCAATATCTAAGAATCCAGTCCGTACCGCAAAGAAAACACCACACTTCACCATTACAAAGATCAACTGGTTAATCCTTTGAAGCCAAAGCTCGTCTAAATAATATTTAAGAATTGAGTCCGTACCGCAAAGAAAACACAACACTTCACCATTACAAACATCAATTGGTTAATGTTGTTTATGGAAATTACAACATAAATACAAGTTGTAAGCTTTAATAAAATGTTTAAGTACTTTTTCTGGAAGTGACAATTTTATAGAAACATGGAGGAAAATTTACTTAATAATCCCTTTTAATTAACGCTAAGAACAAGTACGTAACAAATTATCAACATGCAAAACGCCAAACTCGTTACTTTATTTGGCCAAGAAAAGGTTGCTCATCTGCATTGCACAGAGGTCTACGTGATACTGACGCTGGCTGTACATGTAGCACGCACAAAATGTCAATCCAAACTCTTCTACGACTCACAACGTCTGTTTCATCTAGCACAGGTTCCGCGATTCACGGGTTGAAACATACGAACGGACAGACGTTATATGCTTTCAGTTTATTCACGGCGAGCAAAATAGCATTACAAACTAACTCTGTTACTTACAATGGCCTGCGTTAATATAAAATACTCTACTGTACAAAGCAAAGGAATCCTTTAGCAGCTGACTCCAAAAACTATAATTAATAATATGATATTTCTATGCCACAACGGCACGTATGATAATGAAACTATTCATAAACCAACATCACGAGCTGTCCCAGGAGGCCAAGATTGTTCACAATCACGTTTATCATTAACCACTATAGAAAACCACGTATGTAGATGCAAATTTTAACAATATGTTGTCTGAACAAGCCGCTGAAATGACGAAGGACTATTACACAGGACAATACCATACAAAATTGGCCCTTACGTGAGGGAAGCAAGCTCTTCTTTCAAGAACCACCTAATTTACCCTCCAAAATGACGCCAGGAAGCATTTATAAAATAAAATACAACATACTAAATGAAAATAACACACATGTGATTATTCCAGAATATAAAGACAAATCATTTCACACGTCAGCATTGTGTATAAACATTTTGAGGCACCCTATATATGACAAAAGGGGACAAATTATCCCTAACTGTACGCCGATCTCATCATCACTTCCTTTCAAGCACGAGCAGGGAAAACAGGGGGGTGGTTTTCGCTAACAAATACATTAATTCCTCACATACAAAAACGATGCCTATTTCTCAAATACGACACAAACTTCTGATTGGCAGCACACAATGGTTTTACATCGGATAAGACCTCATACAGCTAGGCTGCAATTGTAAATAAGACCCAAATTAACGACGGCTGCTGTAGAAAACAACAATGAATCCGTTTTTGTAGGGAAGAAGTAACATGTGCAGCAGAACCGTACCCACACTAATCCTTATCTCACATACGCGATTAACGAAATGTGTGACCAAAATATACCGGACGACAAATACTTGGGGAATCAGAACGTTATTACGTCAATACAAAATCAATAAATACATTAGAATGTCAGTCACCTAACAGGTTTTAAGTATGTGGTCACCCTGGATGTTTTTGTATCTGTTTCATTAGAAACAGTTAAACAGCGCTACTGGTCTTCACCGCTTAGATCGACCGGAACCTTTTTATCACACATTTAATTTTAAAAAATTCTGGAAATTCAATATACGCGTGTTCGGGGTGGAGTGTCCATGTGTTCCTCCACAAAGCTGACATTTAACAATTCGCACGAACTGAACACCCGCGAACAGCAGCAGCAGCACTGTCGTATCTGCGGTCGCCGAGAGGTTCGTTGACAGTCACATGTTTCTGTATGTGCTCGCGCGAGCCAGTGTTTGGATAGAAAGTTTTTAATTTAGAAGAGACAGACAGTCTCTCACAAAGAGGGAACATTTCGCTTCCTGCCTCATGTCCACCAGTAATTTCTGTGATATCAGCATTTGCATTTTCCCACTGTCAACAAATTCGCGATAAAATTGCAAAAAAAAAAAGTTTGATATTGGCCGCCTTCTCTTACTCGCCCAACTAGAAACAAGTCGAACATTTGAACACTGTCAGTGTAAGGCGAAAAAGAGTTCTCATCCGCTGCAAAATTTAGTTACCATGGAAATAACGAAGACTTAACTAATCTGATCGTTGCCAATTACCATGTAAGAGCTTAAACACACATTACCATGAAATATATACATAATATTAACATATTGAATGCAAGGTTTAATCAATTTCTTGAGACACCTGACATCCTTCATCAATACATAAAAAATTAACATTTATTACAGTAATTATAATGTAATAAATTAATCCCAAAGCTAACAAACCACGACACGAAGACGCATCTGGTAGTGGGATAACTCCTTAAATACTTAACCTCGACAACAGATTGAGCTTAACACTCCGGCCGCTTTATACCCTCCATCCAAAAATCCCCAAGTAGGCTAATCAGACACGAGGCTGGACAGACAATGTAATACTATTAAGATTACAGCCCGAACGCAAACAGAACACGTAATTTTTACACTGTCAACAGAATTTGAATTGTCCCAGTAGGATGAGAACTGTACGTAATGGTAAAATGTGTACGTGACCATCGAAATCCATGTTGACTGCAACGAATTCTTTATGGAACCGAAAAAAAACCCAGGGATTTTAAGCTCCTAAATTGGTTATGCGCGGAATTAAAGCAATTAGCAAGATTTCATTACTCATTCTCAATTTTATGGTAGAAATTGTAAGCAGCTGTTTCGTAAAATGTTGATGTTGGAGGCCACTATCTCAGAGGATGAAATACCAATTCGTTTTTATTTCAAAATACTTTTTATTTTTATTATTTAGTGTTCTGTCTGACGACAGGTCCATATGAACAGGATCTTTCTATCCTTTTCTCGGACTGGGACCTGTTCATATACGTTCTTGGCAGATGATCCAGAAGTGGTTTGCCATTGCCTTCTTCTGTGTGTGAATGGAGTAATTGTTGGGATGCCACGGAGGAAAACTCCGTGGCATCTAGACCACGGCCTTGCACAACACAAGTCATAAATTCGGGCACCGCCGGGAATCGAACCCGAGACCCCAGGATTACAATTTTGGAATAGACATGTCTGTAGGTCGCGTGTTAAAGCCAATATGGAAAGACGGGGTGGGAACAAAGAATAAGAATATAAGGCAATTAAAATATAAATAGGTAACAAATACAATTAAAATCGAAAGTAAAAATATGGAAATAAAGAAACATGAAGGAAAATATGAAAGGAAAGAAAAGAAAAAAGACAGAAAAGACTGGAACGAAGAAAGAAGGTAAACATAGGAGTATTCTATTTTTTCAAGCATTTAATAACAATTATTATTATTATTCTCTGCATTACATGTATTTTTCCCTCGTAAACATTGCCACCTGGTAACTTTATGAGAAGAACGTAACTGGGGAGACAGGGCATAAGGCGTGACATTAGCCAATGACAATCTTTGAGTTACGTCACTGCATCAGTCAGAATGGAAAAACAATCATGTAATGAACAATTCATTGCGATTACCATGGCAACACTGGAAAAGACTTGACAGGAGAAATATCTCATCCAGGTAACTGTCAATGGTGTTGGCAGCCGACGGGAATTATCGACTGAAACTGATGTACTGAGAACTTCATTGGAGGTAATGCAGCTGGGTTTGGGGGACAGAGATTCAATTTTCAAAACTCAACCATTCCGGGAACATGTGTGCGTACCACATTTGGAGACTGTCACATTATGGAAACGGTGCAATCAGAATGGACGAGCTGTCGACCGGTCCAATTACCACTTGACTGTCTGTACCTGGCTGGAGACTCCAGCAAAAGCGATCAGATAGCAGACGGTGCGTGTACTATTCCCGCGCGAATGACTAACCAATTAGGGTGACATGTTCACGGATGTTACACCTATTTTAACCCTTAAACTCAGAAATCCAGTGTGACAAACGTTACCAGTCGAAAAATTCAGTCAAAACTGGAGTTTCGAGTTCACAAGCCTCTTACACATCTGAATACAAGGCGATTGTGTTTTAATTACGAGATAAGGTGTTGCAGCGATGGCGTCATTTAATAAACATTCGTACACTGGACAGATCCACCGCTGTTATACCCTACGGGCAGTACATCCAATGATAACGTAAAATAAAAGACTAGATCAAGCGAATGCCACAGGGTGCTTAAAATTTAGAGATTTTGTGGAATTAACTTGCACGTTCAATGGGGAATTCTTTATCAACCAAACCAAATTAATGGCCCAGTAATCGATTTTTATGGGCCATGTATGTCCATGTGTAAAACACAGCTTTTATTCTGACGGAAAGATAATGTCATAACGGAGGACTTCATAATGTGAATCCTTCACTAAATGTGACCACGTTGTTCAAATCAGGTGATGAAATGGGCGGTGCATGGAGAGTGGATGAGACGTTAAACAAATACATACTTAGTCAAAACACCTGCGAAAATAAAGTAATAATACCTTGTAAGAGTTCAGGAAAGGCAGAAGAATGTTAAAACTTGTCTAAAAGAAACAGCATCTGAGTGTGTCGACTGGATTTTATCTGCTCAATACAACTTCAAAAAAAAATTTTTAGCTGGAAATCCTGAAATGAAGAAACCACTCAAAGTCTAAGCACAGATGGGGGGATAATATTAAAATAGATCTTAGACAAACATAAGGTCGGATGATGAAGATTGGATTCATGTAATTATGTATTGGCAGCGGACTGTTGGGAACACAAGTTCCACAAGAGACTTCGAATTTCATAACTAACTGAGATACTACCGGCCTCTCAAGGGCACTGTTCTAAGAAGTTAGTTACTTTGGTAATGAAAGCAAAATATCCTATTTGACACAATGCATTCGCAGTTAAACTGACATAAATATATGGTAATTAAATCAATCACAAAGTTCTACTGTGCAGTGCAATAGGATGGACGTCGTTTGGAACAAAAGGCAGCTAAAAACTATTCAAGAACAGTTGCCAGACCAATTTAAAGCTGTTAGACAGCACTGGCTAATCCAATTTAATACCCATGTACAACCAATCACACATGTCAGTCCGACAGACAAGCAGATAGGGAGGCAAAATTACTCCTTCCAGCAATGTCCGTACTTCGATTTCAAACGAACACGGGAAGGAAAAATAACATAAAAGAAGCTAGTTCCCCCATCTTTTAAAACCCACTCCGCCCCACATAATCCTCACGGAGAACTTTACAATGTGTGGCGTCTGTACATGCATTTGATGTATTTGACAAAGCCATAAGGGACTCAATGTGCCCTTTCATTAGTCGGTGCCCCCCCCCCCCCCCCGAACTCTGTTATATGACAGAATGTACGTGGTGGGATACACACGCTATGCACCCATCAGCATTAAATAACCCATAATAGCAGCCAGCTAATGAACAGGTATACAGCCATCCGAAACCCCGTCACCAAAAATCCAAGTCGTCACTTTGATGCAGACAGGACGTGAATTAAGGGCGAAGGGAGGAGAGGGCGCACTCCCTCAACTCGCTGACGAGTGTAATTCGACGTATCGTGTCATCTAAGATATGTAATTCCTTCAATTCTGCTTGTTTCGTCCTGTCAACTTCAAATAACAGACCCTTCGAACCTCAATAAGGAATTCCCCTATAGATTTTCTCGAAATGCGCATGAAAATGGCATACACTGTTTCGCTGTCTTCAGATCTCATTACTGAAACAGTATATTCCTCTAAAACGCTGGCGTGCTACATACCCGGCCTATCATACCACTGATTTGAGTATCGTAATAATATGTGAACGGCACATATTACGAGGTTTCTCAGCGTGTAATTTTCTCGGTCTACATTCCCTCTCAGGCCCGGGCATTCTTATAAACACAGTCCTAAAAATGCCCCCAATCTGTATTCATCTCTTACGTGAGACCACATTCCACGCCAAAATGACACGCCACTTTATTACCTGAGACGGGATGCCTCATTGACTACCAAGTAATTAACCACAATATAAAAAAAAATTAAACTGAAAGCGTTGGTTTCCGATAAAAGTTCCTGCTGAAAATCATTAAGACAGAGAATTTTATAATTCAAGTTCTTCACAATACTACCAAAACTTCATGAATAAATTATTGATAATTCCCCACTAAGAAAGTTTAATTTCCTCAAATTCACTTCAAATTAGTAATTTGCTGCAGAAAGCAATTTTAAAAAAATTTGTGCAAAGAGGAGACAAGTGGAACTTCGCATCTCCCCCCCCCCCCCCCAAAGAGGAATAAAACATTTTATTTTAATATTCAGTACTACATGAAGGAAGCCTTTTTCTTACCTTTAAAATACTACAGAATTCTGCCATTTACATAACACCGAGCTACTAAATATTTTTTTTTTAAATTACTCCTCTCTTGCATTGATGTCTTCAATTCGAACAGTTCAAAATTTCACAGCACCACAAACAAATAAGAGCCTTAAATGCCATGTACGGGTTTTGAACACGCGTATCGTTAAAACGCGAATTGCCGTCGAGGGATTTAATCTGAAGCCTCATTAAATTTCACACTAACTTCACAAAACGCCAGCCGGAACCTCCCTTCATATCATTACATAACTCTGTGCTCATAAATTCAGCAATCCAGCTAATATTTTTAAGTGGCCGTACTCAGTGAACATACAAGAACCCTTATATCGCAGATAAGTGTAATTCTGTTGTAAATTCATTCATGTACAAGGGGGTAAAAAGAGGGAGGCGGGACCTGGTATACAGAACTGAAGTAGGGTGAGAGTAGCTGCTGGTTGCCTTTCAAACCCACCTCCATTCATGTGCCAACTGCCCCATGTGTCACTGACGTACGAAGGCTTAAGGAAAAATCCACCCATACACACACGTACACCGCCTCTCTGGACAATTTGTAACGGGGCCATTGTCCGGGGGGACAGATTACATGGATACTGCGTACAATGGGCATTCGGTTGCTACAGACCTCTCCAAAAAAAAAGGTCCCCCCGGGTTGATATTCCGTCAGCGTGGTGGGAGAAACCACAGACGCGCGTATATCTACAGTAAAATCTATCAAAATGTTCTGATACTGCAGTGTATAAAGCAGGGGTGGCCAAAGTCCGAAACATCGCGGGCGGCAACTATCCGCGTCTTGTCGAGGGCCGATTAAACAAAAATATGTCGTGGGGGGGGGGGGGGGGTAATCGTAAATGCATTTCTTTAACTTAATTAGTATGGCTGGCCATCACTTGTGAACTGACAGTGTTTTGTTGAACTTCACGGCATTCATTGCTCGCTTTATAAAACTGGGGTTGTTAATACAACAGTAATTATAACATTCTTTAAAATGTATTTGGGTCTGAACACCAGAATAATGTACCTCAGCGCAGGAACGCAATTTTAGCATGATTCATAAATGTATCTTTTCGATACACTCAGAAAATGTACACATCTGTTTTTCTATGTCGTCCCGAATAGTCGAAAATTGTTGTCCTATCGCATTGTCTACTTCCAAAATCACGTGACGGGCGCAATTTTCCGACCAGGGTTTTACAGTAAAACTAACGCAACGGTACAAACGTCACAAACTAGCTTGCCGAACACACAATCGCTGAAACTGATAATAAGAACTTATCCATCTTTTACCCAAACTGGACGTTCCTTGGTGTTCATAAGAGCCAGCCACTGAGGCCTGTCATAAGACAACTCAAATCACCCACGCCCTAAGACCCTCCCTCCTCCTTCCAGATCCATATTAATACCCCCCCTAATCAACAATGAAGTCTCTGAACATAACCTCTTCGCTTCATACTTCCAAACTAACATTTTGCGTCAATTTTAATTTTCCCATGCGTTCTACATTCAAAGCCAATCTTCCTCTTTCATTTAATATCCCAAATAACATCTATTAACAGAACAAAGTATGACGCTATTCAATTTGTAACTTTATCCAACTTCCTGTTAAAGAACCCCCCCGTAGAGACCTAGCCGGTAGGCAACCCATTGTCGACCGTCTGTCAGCGACTTCAAATATCAGATATCCACGACCCAAGAATGCGCTCTGTCTAAGCAGAGAAGAATTTACATTTTAACATATCTTTTCGGGATAGCCCAGTCAGTATAGTGACTAGCTACGGGCTGGACGACCGGGGTTCGATCCCCGATGGGGACAGAGGATTTTTCCTCTAGCCTATGCGTCCAGACCGGCTCTGGGGCCCACCCAGCCTCCTATACAATGGGTACCGGGTCATTTCCCGGGGGTAAAGCCGGCCGGGGCGTGATGCTGACCACTCACCCCCATCTAGTGCCGGGGTCAAGGAAGAGAGGAGCTATACCTCCTCTCCCCCCAAACGCCTACATGGCGTATAGTGGGACAAACTTTACTTTACTTTACATATCTTTTCCATTACGAAGATGAAATATGAAAGTAGAGGACACAGCAACTGACAGCGTAAAACAACACGCAATCACGCAATTGGTCATTCAATGCTTTAATAAATATGGCCCGTAAAAATGAGTGATTGAAGCAATTTGCACTGGACCCACACAAACTGGCAAGAGAATGGAGGAGAATTAACATTTCGGATCGCTGACGGGGACAGGGGAAAGAGGATGAATGTTCACTGTCTCGTATTTTACAAAACGCCAAATTTACATTAAAACCACAGAACGGGGTAAAAAAAAAATGTGGCGAATCAGTTAACCTACATGTCATATCTCTCAACTGCTTAACAGGTTCCTTATGCTACAAAATATCACTTTCCTCTTTCATCTCAAATGGTCCGCAACCCACAGAACGCTACCAACTCCGCAAAATAAAAGTTCCCGCCATGTTACAAAACCGTACCCAACGTACCATTTAAAACGCAAACTCGTAACACGTGACACACAGACAGAAAGGGAGGCAGATCTCACCCCGTGTAACCACCTTACCCGTCTCTCGTTGACACCTGGATCAAGGTCACGTTGGTTGCTAGGCCCCTGCTCACGATAGATGGTCAGAACATAACATCGATAAATATAATACCGCACTCAATGCAACGTGTATGCTGGAAAGGGAGTCGTAAATACACCGATATACCGGGATATGCTTAGTGTTTTGTGTGTTCCAGAATCTTCGTAACAAGAAATACATTAAAAATAACGTTCCTTTGTAAACTGATGTCAACAAACAAAAGTTATACCTGAATTAAAGGAGTAAAAACAACACTCCGACCTAACAAACACAACCCAACCACAACTAGCCTTCCGTACCTGAAGTCAACAGTATGAGAGGTGGTTTACCAGCGTTCCGGACGGATGTACCGCCTCCACCGTCAGTGTTACCGTGATAGATTTGTACGCGACATTGTAACTCAGAAGAAAAAAAATCCCGACATTTTTCGCACCGTCATAACTTCATATCTTAACAGTTCATAAATCACGGAATCTATTCATATTGTCTCGTACACGCAACTAGAAAAGTCTATACCGAAAAAAAGTGACACCTTCACAGCGCTTGCGTATAGGAGTAATGAATAAAGTGAATTAATTCGGACATGTGTGTTATTTGAAAGTTAACAGCTTTAAAATAGGAAGCCCTCGTTTAGGCTGTGGACCCCCCCCCCCCCACCGCCTCAAATATTTCACACCCTTACCAACCCCTACTATTTTAACTGTGACATAATAAGCATGACATAAGAACCTGATACCGCCAGAACGTTTTAAAGAAAAGCCAATTTGAACCACGCTAATCTTGTTAGTGAAAAGATGAAGAGTCTCTTGTCAGGGAATGTGGAAACGTTTTTATAATAAGTTCTACAGCAATGAATTGGAAAAGGCCCATTTATTTGGTCCCTGATAATCCATCGCATTGCTAAAGGAGGCTGGGGTGGGGGGTGGGGGGCTACATACCGCAAGACTCCCGTCTTTTATAAATACAAAAAAGAACAAAAAAAAAAGTTTCCATACTAGAGAGGTCGTTCCATTATGTTTTTGCACATTTTGTGGTGAAACCACCACATCACAAAGGCAGTAATTCCGCTTCATCCAACATTGGAAACAAGGGAAATACCCCTGCGTGGTTTTCGGCAAGCCTGGACGTCGTGGCAGTAGTTATCAAACTGTGAAACGCGTGTCCTCCACGCCTCCAGCACGCTAATGCTTTTATATCAGTGGTATCCAACCTGGGGTACGCGTACCCCCGGGGGTACGCGAAGACATCTTAGGGGGTACGTGAAATTTAAAAAAAAAATATTATTTTATGATAAACACTGAATAATCAGTAATGTAATTTATTTATTTTAGATGTAGATTATATATTATGTATAACTTGAATTATAATACCAACAACTTTGGGGGTACAAAGTTGAAAAGAAATTGTATCTGGGGGTACGCGAACAAAAAAGGTTGAATAACAGCCACGGTGGTCTAGCAGTTAGAACGCTGGCCTTGTAATCCTGGGGTCTCGGGTTCGATTCCCGGCGGTGCCCGCATTTGTAACTTGTGTTGGGCAAGGCCGTGGTCTAGGCAACACGGAGGTTTCTCCGTGGCATCCCAACAATTACTCCATTCACACACAGAAGAAGGCAATGGCAAACCACTTCTGGATCATCTGCCGAGAACGTATATGAACAGGTCCCAGTCCGAGAAAAGGATGGAAGGATCCTGTTCATATGGACCTGTCGTCAGTCAGAACACTACATAAATAAATAAACCACTGCTTTAGAACAAGGAATAAATAATTATGCCCACCGCCAAGCACTTTACTACTACCCTGAGACATCGTGACACATATCTCTTCACTAGTACCGATGTTACTAAGTTAGGACAGAGATGCGACCGGGTTCGAACGTGGCTCTGCACGCACATTAATGCAAAGAGAGATAGTATCATCGTAACCCGGAGTCAAACTGATGAGGCAGTGTAAATTGATTAATCATCACGACCATCGCTATTAGACAGATATGCACATCCAGCGGTTCATTAAGTTCGCATGTGCAATCCGTCACGCTCCAAATGGTCACAGATCAAAGAGACAATTATCATGAAAACTGAGTGTTTGGTTACCGGATGATAATTACGTACAATGGTTTGTCTTCTTGAATCCAATCATTTTAGAATATTATCAACAGTACCATAACACGGGCTACATGAAAGCGTAACAGAAACTTCACGATAATACAGCAGAGAAAATTAATAAACAGGAGACAGGGGGTCTAATATTTTCAGTCACTGGTAATTATAAGTACCAATTGTGTTCCGAGTCTTATAGGTTGCATTTTATCCTCGGGGTGTATTTGTGGGTTTCGGAAGATTCTCTCTGTAAACAGCGATTATTTCCTTAAACAGCGTTAACCATTAGATCTTGGTAATGGTGAAGTGTAGTGTTTTCTTTGCGGTACGGACTGATTCTTACGTATTAGGATTACACGAGCTTCGGCTTCAAAGGGTTAACAACTTATTATAATACCATTTGAAACAACTAAAATAATTTAGGAAATGTACGCATTGCCCCCAACAATTTTGGTGTGTTAGCCAGTCTTGAATCTTCGTCAATAACAGAGAAATTCCTGCGTGAGAAACCGTTAAGTACGTTCTTTGTATAAAATACCCCTTTCATTACCACATTTTAACCATATCTGGAAGATGTCGACCAACTCTAGTAAAAATGTTCCAATACGAAATTTCATAGAAATAAATTCAGTTTTTTCTCGAGTCGCTACGTACCAGCGAACGGACGAAAGGGCCAAAACATTTCAATATACACTTCTCAGGGATGGTACATAACCTAAATAGCATACCGAAATCATTCACTTGTATCTTAAACCAAATTTAATGTTTACGCTATGCATATAAACATACATGTATGAGTCATCACCCTGATAATGAAGGCAGCAGCAAGGACCTCTGAAACGTCAGTAAACTTTTACCAGACTACAACCCAGAAGGAAGTCATCTTCCTATTTCATGGTCGCTACATCATCGTATCTCCTAAGTTCCATCCCGTATCGTTTGAAATGCAGATATGTTAATCTAAACGTTTAATTAATACAAGAACTTTGAACCATATCCCTCGCATCACACCGATAAAACAGAAATAACGTCCCAGCGTCTCTCGTTAGTGCCTCGTGTACAGTTATATACATCTTAATCTATCTTTACGGCAAGCCCGCATGAATCTTGCAGTGAAAGCCGGCAACACAAAATATTACTCACTGAAGCTGAGAGATTACCGTACGGTCTCATTGTAGCTTCTCCAACTGACTTAATGAATTCTGAAAACAATTTTCATAACTCTGGCTTCTACATTCCTAGAATTAATGACAAGTGATAAAATTAAACACATTCTACTTCATAAGAGAACTGAATTCTGTGTAACAGTATTAATATCCCCCACCCCACCCCCCAACCCCACATCCATCCTCTAAGCTAAGCTTAATGTGACGTAAGGAGTTACAAAACCAGAGCTGAGTTGGGGCAAAGCAACTAGAAATGTTAAACCGAAACTTCCCCCCAAGTTTGATAATGGACTAGAGTACAAGCTTGTAAAAGGGTAACTAATGCAAAGTCTCTTAGTTTCCATACAGACATTCAAGATGTTGCAAATTAGTACTAAATTACAAGTCCAAGAGTTGACGCCTTTCCGTAACATTGAGTTTTAATTAAGATTGAAGCTTGTCTTATGCAGTACATACGTATAAAACACTGACCGAGGACACTAATCACAAATGTAGGTCGCTCCTAATGCAGGGTTGCACAAACTGAGCACGAAGTGCCTACTGCCTCCATCATCAGGGTAACGAGGCGCTTCTGAAACGTCCATCAACTTCTAACAGACTATGTGGCGTCACATCCCAGAAGAGGTGGCCATAATTCCGGCAGTAAAAACCTGAAATCTCACGAAATCCGCTGTATTTTGAATAGGAACTGGTTACAACGCACAGGGTAAGTCGACTGGTTTGATTTATTCGTCCCTTTGCGGGGTGGCTGAATTGACTGTGACCATAAGTAATGACAAAGCACACGACATGAATGTAATTTAAATTGACGACAGCGCGGGGAACGAATAAATGAAAGGAGAATTTACTTAAAATTTCAGCCGACATCCCCTCAACCAACGAAATTCACTGAGACATGAAATATCTCCGTTATACGTACGTATAAAAGCCGGTTTGATGTTTACGGGTGGGTTAGTGTAATGCAAATTTTGGGTCTATATCCTTCACCTCTTCAAATCACATAATAGGAAGCTTCTAGTTAAGTACCACGCCATACAGACGTAGGCGGGAGTGGAGATAACTCTCCATGTATAACCAACCTCTGAACTATGCTTCTAACATAGGTTTCTATGCAGATGGCTTCCTATGGAGTAATCTTGTGCAACTTTACCGACGTTTCAGAGGTCCTTGCTGTCTCCTTCACCACAGCGATAAGTTTAAGATCTATCGGAGGCACGTCTCAAAATTCGGTGAACTTCTAACGTAATAACCCAGAAGGCAGCCATCTTTATAGTCTCCGCCATGTTAACCTGAAATCTCACATGCACTACCTGAATAAAAGAACTTTTAAAAATCATGTTTTCAGCTTCCCGACACTAGTGCCCGGCGTATAGCCAATACACGTCCATCGGGAGTTGAGTTCAAGAAAAACCCGTCTCTCTGTTCGCGTTATTTTAATACCACGTCAATACATTCACCGGGCAACAGGTGGTCACTATGCCGACGTACACAACCTCCTTTAATGTACGCCCACCGACAACACACGAGTAAAAAAAAAAAAAACACGTCCCATAGAACTGCGCGTAGGAACAATTACGAAATTATCGAAGCACGATGTACCCCTCCGATAAATTCAATGCTTTCAGAGTTCAAATATCGACATGTACGTCGATAATCCAGGCTAAAGTTGTGGTTTTCCTCAGGCCCCACACCTAAATGCCGAGAGAGCACCTTATGTCAGGACAACACAGCTTCCTTCCATATCCCTCCCACTTCACTGTTCATTTATCATCCTATCATTCGACGCTATATAATGTGAGCTCCTGACGTCGTTAAATAAACGGCGATATAGAAAGGAGATACTAATATTTTAGAAGTTCCAAATTCGTTTCAGGAACCAATAGTCAATGTGTAAATTGTGATCCTGCCTTAAGGAATATTTGCAGTATCCTGATATCCGGCTCGTCCCATTACATTAGAGGTGACAACTGAAATGAAGAATAATCTCGCATCTAAATAAAATGTGACTGAACGAAGAGACGAATTAAGATGAGGCTCTGGGAGCTTCAGAGATAAAAGTTGCCTTACCGAAACACAGCAACTGAGTAATTCAAAACTCCCTGGAAACTTTACGGCACAGAGCAAAATAGAACAGGCTTGTATGACAGTTCCGAAATATTAATTGTTATTAAATGTTTGTGATCATTATGACGACGGCAAAAAAAAATCAGCATTATTATTCCAATCACAAATCTTATAATAACTTCACAACGTAGCAGACTTTTCATTCCGTAATTTATGAGATGCGGCCTAACCCCATGGAGCAGAATAATAATTTACCAGAGTAAAAACAGCAGCTCATATACTCAAAAAAATCCTCGCACTTTTAGGCATCTAAAGATGAATTACAGTAGCCCTTAAGTACCTGTCTGTGTACCCTATTCTCAGCAAAGTTCAATACCTCACGCCACGCTACTCTGAAGAACAATATCAGTATTCTCCTTCCATCTACATCTTGTTCTACCAAGCTTTCATGCAATATTTATTTATTCTCTAATTCATGCTACACGCCATGAATATTCTCCACATCACGAAACTTTCCATCCACCTGTCACTTAATATTTTAGTTACAAACATCTTCAAAGAAACTTTGCCTGCGAAAGTTCATCCTACAGGTTTAAATACCATAACATAAAAACGCAACTTAAATTTTAAACGTTACGTAGCGATATTTACAGTACAAATGCTACAAATTAAGTTACGTTTCACTTAATTCTGGATTACCCTGTTCCTCTGTAGTATAATTACGTTACAGTGGTTTTGTGTGGTATTCCACCGCAGTTGGGGGGCAGATCATAACTGTGCCAGAGACCTGTGAATCACGTACGATGCGATACGTCGGTATGAATTCCAATATACAATTAAAGCTCGCGCGTGTTTCATGCAGTAAAAATCATTTTTCTCTGATTACATTCACCGATTCCAAAATTTAGTTACTACAAAGCACTGAAACATTCAAAACAACAAAATTACCAAGTTTTACTCGAGGCAGTAATAAGGGAAATCAAATTCCACATGAAAACTGATTCATAACTCAGCTTTCAAAATGGGTCATACTGATAGGAAAATTTTCCAAATCTTCCTCTAACTGCGACATCTGACGAACAACTGAACTGTTGTTTAAAATTAATTACACACAACCTTCTGTTAAAATTATTATTTTTACTATATCCGTCGTTTAGCTATTACCAGAACCACAATGTCTATTAATCTGATTCTGCTTCTATCTTCAGGCGAGAGGACAAACCACAGTCACTCAGACCCCGTGGTCAAGAACCTGAATGCAGTCTCAACTCGAGGGCATTCACGCACGCAAAACGCCAAGAACAAACATACGTCAGCTTTATTTTTAAACGGAGACCATTTTATTGCAATCTTTTTGAGACAAAAGATGCAGAGGAAGCAGGACGTGGTAGGCGAGAGTAACCAAGCCACCTTCCCTCATGAAGGAACGTGATTTCAGGTCCACGATGCGCCCACGGGCACTTCCTTAACGTCTTACCACCCGCCTCGTAAACACCCACGGGGCTACAATAAAAATCAAATGCAACCAGCCAATTTCCGGCAGTTGGATGGACTTCCAACTATGATAAATACCTCCAGGTGCCCCCCCCCCCTCACAAATATCACATAAAGGAAGTTGGCAAGCGAGAGGAAAGCTGTACACTTAATAACAACAGTTCTTGAGGGGCTGCGTACTACAATTACCACAAGGAATTCTTGCAACGACAGCCACAAGACACATTCCTCTCACACTAAATTTAACACACAATTCCTCGACAAACGCGGATTTCAAATCTGTCTTCTCGTGGTTTCCATTTGTATCCAGTTTTGCCAACAGTGATATTTCCTTCCGTCCATCTGCAGTTCTTAACGTGTGTATTACATTTGCTGAGGGAATTCAAAAATATTTTTCTACTTTCAAGATTACAACTGAGGTCCCTAACATTAATTACATTTTGAAAAAAAAAATTAAGAACCTAGACTCTGATAAGTGTTTCAAGCGATTCTCTAGAAAGAAATTTGTTAGCGAGAATTTTTTCTGGGTTGTTGCGCCATGAACACTGATGATGGAGGCAGCAAGAACCTCTGAAACCATATTTAACCAGCTAGTTAGTTACCTAGTAAGTCAGCCAAATTGTCTTTGAGTAAGCAAGCCAGTCAGTGAGTCAGTGAGTGAGTCAGTGAGTGAGTGAGTGAGTGAGTGAGTGAGTCAGTCAGTCAGTCAGTCAGTCAGTCAGTCAGTCAGTCAGAGTTACCTCGACGAAGAATTCTTTTCAGAACTGAATTGACAGGTGTCACGTAAGAAAATGCATTAGGCTAAGTGGGACTAATGTGGCAAAAGCCTCTGTCGCCCGGGCTACACATTGTCTACTTCATATGGACCCTAGCACGTGACAACAGAGTGCTGACACATGGGGTAAACTGAGAAACAAAATGGACGTCATAGAATTCGCTGCGTCTGTGTCACACGAGCCACGTTGTGGCGAGACGTGCTAAATGCTCAGCTTCCAAAACAAATGAAGCACACGATTCGTACCTGCGACTTGTTTCAAATGGAAATGGTCAAGGATCAAGTAGGCACGATCAACGGGACGATCACGTAAAGGAAACATAAATACAGGATGAGCGATACTTAGGAAACTGTTTATAGAAATTATAACTTTTGAATGGTCAAAGCTGTGGATATGGTATGAAAAGTGTCCTGTTGGGACAATCTTCAAGTTTGTTTTAACAATTTGCGTTTTTATATGTGCTCAATGCGCCTGCCACAAGAGCATTTTGGAGACCCGATTTTCTATATTGTAGATCACCCTGTATTATACATGAAAATGAGTCAAAATCAACTCTGATATTTGACACGCTGTGGAAAAGCATCATGGCCTAATCTAAATTACGTCAAAATTAATTTAAAATTCACCAAAACATTTACAAATAAATATGTATTTGTTCCTCCTTATGTACTCAAACTAACAATAATCAAAATAAAATATGCAAAATTGTGATTAAAACAGAATAACACAGACTGAGGGTGTCTGAGTACAAAGAACCGAATGTTAGTTGGAAAACCCGAAGGCAGAACATCGGGAGAATAATATTAAAACGTAACGCAAAATAATACGGTGTGAAGAAGTGGATCTGATTCGACTGGATCAGGATACGATCCAACGGAGGGTTGTTATGAAGAGGGTAATGAATATTTTAGTTCCACAAAATGCGGGTAATTGATTACTTAATTTAGCGACGGAAATAGAATCACAGCAAGTCTGAATGCAAATGTTTGCCTGCATAAACTGCAAGCACATTACCACTTTATTAGTCCGGCTACAAGTAGAAACCACTCCTCGCCATTTTCCGCATAGAACAGTTAGCGACCTAATGCCAACTGCTCATAATTTCTGGGCGAACGTTCGACCGCCGAGCACTGGCTAGGCTATCTCTCCACTACGTACATGCGTGTTGCATTCCTACTCCGCCAGGTTCAGACAAACAAAGGCAAAACTGAGGCCACGAACCACGTACGCTACTGTACGAGGTGTGACAAATAAATAACAAGACGTGTTCTATAATAACATGTCACTAGACTACGGTGAACGCGATGGTCTACACCAATCGCCACGCCTGTGTGATTCGTCGGAAATCATGAACACGATTTCTGGACATTGTTCATCATCGCAATTTCTTCAAGCTGACGTTTCGGATCGAGACTATCTCTAAGTAGCACTTTGTGACGTTAAAATAAAAACCTTCAAGAACTCCTGTTTTCCCAGGCATTGCCAGCTCGTCCTTCTAATGCAGGGCTGTATTAGGAACATTAGGTAGCTACCTCGAACGTGGTAACCATCTCGCATTGTCTCATCTGAAGTTAATCTAATGTTCGCGACTTCCTCACCACGCAAGTCTCAAGATTACAGTCGCGAACTATAGACGACATTTAAAAATACAGTCCCTACCTCAAAGAAAACACAAGGCGTCTTTGTTACAAAGCTTGGATTGTTTAAGGAAATAACAGCTCTTTTCTCTTAGACTCACACTAAACCCATAGATAGACTTTGGACAAAATACAAAGTTGGTGAACGTTTAAGTAGGTGGTACATATTGTAACCACTTGAATAAATGTCAACAGTTTCTTTATTCATAAAATCTTGACTTTTCCAAAATATTTGCTGAAATGTCTAAGCAAAAAAAAAAAAAAAAAAAATGTATCGTTCCACCTGCAAACACGAAACAAAATGAACCCCAAAAACTAATGAATCCACCAATTTAAAGCAGTTCCTTCTCGATTCACGGAGATTCGCACCGGTTATTTACCTGTCAGACCTCGAACACTACCTTCGCTGGAAGGGAGAACGGGAAATAAAACAAACAAAATGCAATTCCTGACACTGGCAGAGGGAAGAAAGGAAGGAAGGAAGGAGGGAGGGATATTTTGGAACAAAACGAAGCCTTAAGGGTGCCAAAAGCGACGGATGGAGTGATAAGTGTGACGTGGCTCTCTGTCTAGCTGGCTGGAGCTCAAGTAACCCCACTCCCTGCATCTTCGGTCGCCAATCACCAGGGGAGAACAGAAACTCGATCCTAGAGGAGGTCTGGGGCACATCAACGGGTGCTGACAGGACTCAGGCAGCGAGCGCCAGGGCTGCTGACTGATGCAGGGCGACTGTGGGATGAGTGACGGTCAATGCAGCGGGGACAGACGGCAATTATATACCGACAGGGAGAGAGGAAGAGAACGCCAGTCAAAATGCTGATGAATTTCGAATTTCAATACGCTCACAGGTGGCTTTTGATGTAATAAAGCTGACAGGAGTAGGAAATATAAAACAAATTTTAAAAAGTGAGCTGTACAACGCATCTAAATTGCGACACAAAACTTTTCAGCGTTAATTTCAAATATAAATTTACACTTTACAACCACTTGCAGACGGCATTCGAAAATTACTATAGGCCTAGCATAATAACTACATGGGGGCACAGCACCTAAAATCTTCCGTTAAGAAAAACACAGTTTCAAATCACTTCAAAAAAAAATTTAACAAACTGTAAAAATTACTATACCCTCGGATATATAAATTTTCTTGGTGCAATCCGGTATAAATTTAAGCCAGTAATTTTGAACGCCGTGTAACAAGCCGATCCGACGCCAAGATTAGGTCAGAGTGGACGCCATCTTCACCACGTCAGCTTTGCTTGTCCTGTAGACGAAACGAGACGGAGGATTTATATGCTCCATCAATCCACGTACTGTAGAAAATGTATACGAACCCCACGCAGGTCACAAGGGGGACTTATAGTAGACAGTGAAGAAGGCAGAACAACCAAGGAGGATGAGGAACTTTGCGTGACCGTCAATAAATTATCTATAGCGTCAGGTTTTGAAGCAACCCCCCCCCCCAAACATTTTGCCACTCTCAATGCTGCAGGAGAAGCAGAAAAGTGGGCGTGGTACCAAGTAACCCAGCATGACGTACCCATATACGTCACAACTGTGTTAAGTCAAATTACCTCACTTCCTTCCGGTTTACGTAGGGAAGAAATTAAAATGCCGCCGGTGAAAGACTTAAAAGAACTTCTTCTCCCTTTTAATCTTTACGTTGCACGTTTTCTGAATTAGACACGACTACCAACATGACCGCGTGGTTCATTTCAGCACTTTGATAAATGATATGTTACCGGCAAGTTTCTACAACGTAATCATAAAGAATTATATGCACTGGTATGTCTTGAAAAATCCAACATCCGCCCACAAAATTGTTATGAACGTGATATCGCTGTCATAATTTGCTAAGCACAACTGAAAGAACAATTAACAATCCCAAACAGCAAAGACTTTGCTGAAAATCACTAGTTCAGCCAATGATGAAATTCGAGGTTTATACGAGCCTGTTAAGAATACTTCTGAAACCTATCCTGAGCCAACTTAATCCATCCAACACTGTTCCCCAAATATTACCCTCCCATCTAAGCTTACGTCTCCCGAATGTTCGCTTTTCTTCAGTATTCGAACTGAAATTCTGTATGCATTTCTTATATCTTTTGTGAGTGATGCATGGAAATACGCTGATTAAGACTGACAAGTAATATTAAACCAATTCCTCGTTCGCGTCTTCTATCTGTGCCATCATTAATTATTTAATATTTAAGAATTCAGTTCGTACCGCGAATAAAACACAACACCTCACCATTACTAAGATCAACTGGTTAACGCTGTTTAAGGAAATAATCGATGTTTACACTAGGAATTAATACGAAATACATGGATATAAAATGTGGTATTATTAAAGCAGGTGGTACATATATCACACGGTTTTAAATGTTAATTAATAAAAGTAAAATATAATTCAAAAATACTGTAATCCTTTGCTTCTCAGCGCATACACATATGCCAGCAAATATTTAAAAACACGATAATGACGCAGAGAAAATAAATTTAAAAAAAAAACTGGTCGCATTATCCGGAGTAATCTGAAAACGCCTTTAATAGCGACGGTGGGGTGTGTTCAGGAATTCCTACTTAAAGAGACGTGAGAGTTGGAACGTGTTTGCGAACCAAGATGCTGCTGATGAGCTCTTACAATCAGGGGGCTGTTTGCGTTAGACACGATCTACTGCCAAAGAGCAGTTTTCGCAGTGCAGAGCGCAGAAAACACCATCGACATTATTAATACGAAGTGACGCTGCAATAAAACAGAACAGAGGGGTAATGTAATGAAACCACTGCTTCGGTCCCACGGGGTCACTTGACTGCCCTGCAACCGGACCGAACACACACTTTGCGGAGGATTTGCTACAAACAGCAAATACCTCAGCTTAGCCACGTGGGTCCATATTGCTATGGCGACCAAGCCGAGGATGATTTGACGGGGAGGGGACATACATTGATAAATACAAAGCAAGACTTGAGATTCGCACAACTAAGGGTATATGAAGATCGGTTTTTGTGAGATGCTGCGACGTGTGACCGACGTTTCAGAGGTGTTTACTTCCTCCAGCATCAGGGCAATGACTGACAGATCCAGTAAGTACTTCTGAAACGTCGGAAGCTTTCATAATCACTCCCGGAAGAACATTAAATCTCATCAGTCCTTTATTTTATAGTCAACACAGACGTTTAAATATTCTAATACCATGACTTTAAAGGAATCGAATGTTCAATGCCGTGTTCACACGAGTCCTATTCTAAACGTCAAATTTAGCTCATACCATCACATTTTAAGACCCCCCCCCCCAAAAAAAATAGAACACTTGAAATATCAAACACCCTTGGATGATATTAACGATCTAATGAATATATTTTAAAGATTTTGATGATTTTGTTTAGAATGTTATTTTTCACAGACTGTGCAGTGACTTGGATACAATTAATGAACCTGAAGATGACTAGTGACTAGCAGAAACATGTAATTCAGAGATAATATCGATATCATCGAACATTTCACAAATAATGTAAGTAGGACTTAATCAATACTTTGGTGTGTAAATGTGACAGTTACTGAACGTGAGAATTGTTTAATTTACTATGTCCAATGCGATATAGTAATCCACGGTGGTCTAGCGGTTAGAACGCTGGCCTTGTAATCCTGGGGGGGGTCTCGGGTTCGATTCCCGGCGGTGCCCGAATTTATAACTTGTGTTGGGCAAGGCCGTGGTCTAGGCAACACGGAGTTTTCCTCCGTGGCATCCCAACAATTACTCCATTCACACACAGAAGAAGGCAATGGCAAACCACTTCTGGATCATCTCTGCCAAGAACGTATATGAACAGGTCCCAGTCCGAGAAAAGGGTGGAAGGATCCTGTTCATATGGACCTGTCGTCAGACAGAACACTAAATAAATCAATATAAAAAATGCGATATGTCATTGGAATATTTTAAATAACAAATAACGTACAATGATAATTCTTACGAAACTTGTTAAAACCTGATTATATTTTGGAGAGAGAATGCGAGTGAATGAGTATAAGTCTCAGACAGGAAAAGAGATAAAATACAGTTACAAATAATTGTAGGGGAACCACCGCACACTTCATAATCTGAAATCAATTTAACGACAGTAAGCATTTTAACTTTGGATTGAGGGGGGGAGGGGGCACTACTGTTAAGTGTACACACAGGGAGCACTTTAAATGACATGGCTTCACTTTCCAAATGACAATCTGTCACAACCTCGTACTTTGCTTATTTCATTACGCTAAAGCAGCATGAAAAGTCAAATATAAATTCAGACGCGGAATCGATGATTAAGGCATAGTCGGTCCAGACTTTTCCGGAATTTTATATAACCCGAAGGTTCATTACAGTATCGACAAAATCCCGTCACTGGACCCCATCTTGAAACACATTAATATTATCCTCCCATCTACAACTAAGTGTTCGCAAATTATCTTCACTTCTGGATTTCCCAATAAAATTTAACAAACTGAAAATGTTTCGAACAAAATAACACACAGGCACGCTTAGCATTCTCCGACATAAATTTGTGCACCGTTCTCTGAAAGACGAAATGGGGGGGGGGGAGAGAATTTTTAATTCATCTTTAAATTCCGCCCCGAGTGTCTACGAACCCAAAGACTTCATTACGTTGAATGAAACTTTGTTTTGTCAGTTGTAAAAACCAAAATAAGCAAGCGACTTTATTTCGTATTCTGTGAATGATTTAAAATGATACAAACTGGCGAATTCAATTTTTTTATTTTCACATTCTACTATTCTAATTGTGCTTTTTTTTTAAAACAGTCAACAAACGCTTATCACCGGACTCGCTGTTGGCGGGGTCGATAGTGATGGAACTCGGCCCTTTTCAGGGCCGTCTGTCGCGTTAATGAAATGCGGTTGTCTGTTGTGGCTTACGTCCCGTTCGTTCCTGATAAGTAATGGAGAAATTCACACAGCGACAAATTGGCATAAAATGAGGTGCAAAAAATCTGTGGTGGACAGTCGACATCTCTGCGGTAAAGCGACGTCTGTGACGTTCAATTTATTGATACCCGTCACTGTTCCCGTCATGCAGTGCAAGTCCCCGAACGAATTTTGGTGTAACATGAAACTGCCCTTCAAAATGCAAAATGTGCGTCACTTCAGTGTGTTGTTTGTTCTGCCCGTCCAGTCAAATGACACGTTCGTCGCGGAGAGTCAATGACACATACTTTTCTGTTACAATTCATTTCACTTCTGTTAAATTAACGCCGTTTCTCATGTAGCTATAAATCACTGCTTTACATGTTTTTCATTTTCTAGACGATTTACCGCCATAATTTTGTCTGCTCTGTGCAGAGATTACTAGCCAAAAAAAACACCCAACAATTTGCGTTATTTATTATCAAATTTATTCCACGCTTAATGTTTTTATTCGTGTCGATTGTAAAAATAAAGGCTGTTCAGCCATCACCGAGGGGCTTCGCCCCCAAGGGTCTAGGCCACTTCCATGGTACTACCCCACGCCTAGTCCCAAACCAAAATTGTTGTTTAACCCCTGGGCCTTTCCCCCAGGAAACTTGCTTCGTTGGTGTTCAGCCCCCAGCAATTGCTCCTCGAAGGGCATTTTGCCCCACGTCCCACCTCTTTCCCGTCCTGGCCTTCAGGCCTCGACACCCGATCTTCCACCACGCAGGTTTCAACATCCGTGCAAGAATGGTCTAAGGCAACGGCTGGACAAAACATGTCATTGTAACACGGTGCAACGATCTTAACATCCTTACGATGCAAAAATTCTTCTACTCCCCTATCAGGTCAAAATATTCGCACACAACTTCCACGGATCTGAACGGATTCCTTCCAACGACGAAAGAACATGAATCACAAGTTCCAGACAGACAAAAATCCAATACGGTCTACAAGAATCTCAATTCTTCAGTGCAGCTTCTACAAACTAAATTTAACTATAACAATTTCTAAACAGGGCATAGGCTTGTGTTTTTTGTTAACCCTCTAGAAGCAATAAAACATAGGTTTAATCGTGTGCGTAAGGGATAACTTACATTCTCGTTCCAATGAAAGAGTTTTCTTCTCCTCTCAAACTGAAACCTCGCCATGCCATTAAAATTCGAAGTTGTTGGCTGGAATCTTACCTGAAACAAACAAATGCTCATGTCAGCACATCGATAGTGAGAGAAAAAAATACGAACAGCTTACACAGTAAAAATCATCTAAACACGTAAATACACTCAGCTGGCAAAATGGTACACATAGTTACCATTGGGTTTTAAGGAGTGCATCCACTGTCAAAGATAACGCTTACGGTGTATCTCAACTCTTTCTAGCACCACAGAGTAACACGTGCCACCTAGGTTTGCGGCCCTCCGGATACATAACGAACACATTAAGATTAACCGTCTCCATAACGCAGAATTCATGAGAAGCTGTTAATTGCAGAGCTTGCACAGCTTCGTGCAGTCTGGAAGAAGTTCACCGACGTTTCAGTGGCGCTTGATGTTTCAATCATGTCGTGAAACGTCTGTACACTTCTACTAGACTACACGGTGCAACGTCCCAAAAGTCATCTTCATAATCGCAGCCGTGTGAACCTGAAATCTCACCGAGTTAACTTTGAAACAACGAGATCCACCACTGTTTACGAAGGTCGCCACTGGATCCCTACAATATTAAAAAAAAAGTAACTATTCTCCTCGAGTTGCAGTCAACTACAACTTTAATACCAATCTTTGTGGAAGGGTGAAGTTAGCCCGCTATACAGAACACTGTGAAATCGCTGGTCACCCCAACACGACGTGTGTAATCTCATTTGTTCTGCGTGTCTGGAATGCGTCAGCTGCATTCCGAAACACGAACGAATCAAAGCTATTCAAGATGAAATTCTATGCGGCCAGAAATTGCTTCCCAATTTCAATACAATGATTAATGTTGTGTTGAGATCAGACGCATGGAATGTGAGACGGTCCCACCGTTGCGAAAAATGAGACAGACAGACATACACACGTGGGGAATGCCCATAAGATGTTCTTCAGTCGCGATCAAGCATAAAGAATGCCTAATATTATTTAAGAATTCAGTCCGTACCGCGAAGAAAACACCACACTTCACCATTACAAAGATTAACTGGTTAATCCTTTGAAGCCGAAGATCGTATAAATATTACGTAAGAATCCAGTCCGTACCGCGAAGAAAACACCGCACTTCACCATTACAAAGATCAACTGGTTAATCCTTTGAAGCCGAAGATCGTATAAATATTACGTAAGAACTCAGTCCGTACCGCGAAGAAAACACTACACTTCACCATTACAAAGATCAACTGGTTAACCCTTTGAAGCCGAAACTCGTATAAATATTACGTAAGAACTCAGTCCGTACCGCGAAGAAAACACTACACTTCACCATTACAAAGATCAACTGGTTAACCCTTTGAAGCCGAAACTCGTATAAATATTACGTAA
This sequence comes from Zootermopsis nevadensis, assembly GCF_977971745.1. Taxonomy (NCBI): domain Eukaryota; kingdom Metazoa; phylum Arthropoda; class Insecta; order Blattodea; family Termopsidae; genus Zootermopsis; species Zootermopsis nevadensis. The sequence goes on along the minus strand of NW_028259164.1, from coordinate 2,191,017 downwards.
GAATCCAGTCCGTACCGCGAAGAAAACACCGCACTTCACCATTACAAAGATTAACTGGTTAACGCTGTTCAAGGAAATAATCGCTGTTTGTTGTGGGAATCACAGGAAACACGTGACACATCATGAGGGCAAAATGAAGAGTTACTGATGTTAAAACTTATACAAATAATTACCATGGCGCTTCATAGGGTTAAACGTGATAATACTCATTGTATTTCAAAACATTGCACGGGATACCCAGTTGTGAAAGAAGGAACAGATAAGTTCGTTTTCAGCTCAAATTCTGTTACATCACAAAAGGAAACAGAAGGATGATTCACTAGTAAAAACAAACAAGTTCCAAGAAATATCTCGTTTCATTATAATTGGATTCCATACTCAGTATTGTCTCCTGTCAGCGTATCTTATTATTTCATTATAGAAGGAAATAAATTCATATGACGACACAGTTGGTGTGTCTGCAGAAGTTTCGTCCAGACAGATACATTTTTAAGAACGACAGACACGGTGTGGTGTTGCATCTTAAAAATACGCGACTTCTTGTCAGTCGCATAAAGAGTGAGTAATACGTACAGAAACTAATTCAAAACTTCAATCTATGTGTTGAAACCAATTTATTTTATACTAAAAATATTTGGAAATTACGAAATTTTCTCACTCTAAACACGCATATGTGTGTGGGAGGAGATATTTTTAATAATATACTTTACCGTCGCAAACCACTATATTGCTACCCCATAATTTAAACATCACTCCTCCAAAAACGTATCATATTTGCATCTTTTGACTGAACTACCTCAGGGCACAGAGAAATAATATGTTCCTTGCGCTTAACCAATAACCACACCCCGCAGACGTATTGGGGAGTGGAGGTATACCTCAACACTGTTGAATATTAGTGGTCAACTTCGCAGAGAACTTTGGTACCAGGTGGGGAGCACAGCAAAGAGAAAATATCCTACCCTGCCGAGATTCAAACCCCAGACGTCCAACTCGTAGTACGGGTGCGTTACGTCTGACATTTTGAATTACATTTTCGTATGGCAAGAGTATCAATGTGACCATACGGCAGTCTTTGATGACATGTTTGCGACATTCCTTGTTGACGTTATCAGTGAAACAGGATAACAGAACTTGGGGCCGGATGTTAACTGATACACAGACTTTATTACAACTGGTGACGTAACACACAATCCTACAAATGAATGAATTTTAACTGGGGATCGTAATTATTTTCAATACCCATAATTTGGTATCGCCACGGTTGTCTAGCGGTTAGAACGCTGGCCTTGTAATCCTGGGGTCTCGGGTTCGATTCCCGGCGGTGCCCGAATTTATAACTTGTGTTGGGTAAGGCCGTGGTCTAGGCAACACGGAGTTTTCCTCCGTGGCATCCCAACAATTACTCCATTCACACACAGAAGAAGGCAATGGCAAACCACTTCTGGATCATCTGCCAAGAACGTGTATGAACAGGTCCCAGTCCGAGAAAAGGATGGAAGGATCCTGTTCATATGGACCTGTCGTCAGACAGAACACTAAATAATAATAAGATGAGGTGGTCTAGCGGTTAGAACGCTGGCCTTGTAATCCTGGGGGGGTCTCGGGTTCGATTCCCGGCGGTGCCCGAATTTATAACTTGTGTTGGGCAAGACCGTGGTCTAGGCAACACGGAGTTTTCCTCCGGGGGCTTCTTCCCCGGTTTCTCCGTGGCATCCCAACAATTACTCCATTCACACACAGAAGAAGGCAATGGCAAACCACTTCTGGATCATCTGCCAAGAACGTATATGAACAGGTCCCAGTCCGAGAAAAGGATGGAAGGATCCTGTTCATATGGACCTGTCGTCAGACAGAACACTAAATAAATAATAAGATGAGGTGGTCTAGCGGTTAGAACGCTGGCCTTGTAATCCTGGGGGTCTCGGGTTCGATTCCCGGCGGTGCCCGAATTTATAACTTGTGCTGGGCAATGCCGTGGTCTAGGCAACACGGAGTTTTCCTCCGTGGCATCCCAACAATTACTCCATTCACATACAGAAGAAGGCAATGGCAAACCACTTCTGGATCATCTGCCAAGAACGTATATGAACAGGTCCCAGTCCGAGAAAAGGATGGAAGAATCCTGTTCATATGGACCTGTCCTCAGACAGAACACTAAATAATATAATACCCATAATTTAACGAGCAAACGGATCACGTAAGACGTTACAGCGTAATAACATTTTAAAATCTCCACTTGTTAAAACGAATTGCAGAATCAGTAACCCCCCCCCCCCCCCCCCCCGCAACTTTACAACAGACGCGGATTCCTCAATGGCTGCCCATTCCTTCTGTACCCATGAAACACGAAACATGGGGCGACAGTCGAACAATTTAATGACGCAATAAAATGGAGCAGTAACAAAAGAATCCAACATTTACGACGGAACATACTGGCTGTTAAAGTACACTTCAACAAGATCATCTATGATTTATCGGCTTTGTTGTGGTTCCGTATGATGAATCCGCTCTTTTATATAGCATCTTGCTACGAAGTCCGGTACTTTGCAGCGCCAACAGGAACATTGAGACAAAGTTCCCCTGTTGCAATCTGACATGCTTTACCAGGTCTGGACGGGGCTCAAAAATAAATCCAGAATTGCTTCATCCAAAATTATCGCTGCGATAAATACGTATGTACCCAGTGAAACGGTAGACAGGGACATGGCACGAAAGTATCCCAATAACTGCGCTCAGAGAGAACACCTCCAACCAGAAACTGTCTTAAGAAACCCTCAAGATTAGAACAAACAAAATAATGTTAGAATTTCAAATCAAATAACTGTAAATTCGTCGTACCACTGTCGCCTTTCTTTGGGCAGAAACATAAGTAAATTTTTGTTTAGTTAAAACGAAAAAAAAACTCCTCTAATTATTTAAAAATCCATGTCGTACCGCAAAGAAAACACAACTCTTCGCCAATACAAAGATCAACTGGTTAACCCTTTGAAGCCGAAGAGAGAGAGAGAGAAGAGAGAAAGTGGGGGGAGTAGCGATAGGCACTACTGTTATAAATGGGGGAGGGGTATAAAGTTGGTTGTGGGCTACGAAGGTTCCCAGGCAGTGCCCGCTCGTCCTTCTGGTATGAATAAGTTTAGTGAGGACAAGGGATTTAGGAGACAGGATGGGGTAAGAAATAGGATAGGGGGGAGTTGATTCGGGTCTTTGCGTTAATTTTGAATTTTGATATTGGCCTTGGGGGTGGCGTTAGGAATAATTTACGTTAATTTTTTTGGGGGGGGGCTACTATAGAGCGGAATTTTGATATTACTCTGAGAGGGCTGCATGGGAGGCATGCAGAGCAACGTGGGAATTGGGTACCAACTCAGCATTTGCTCTAGTACCGAGGAAAACCACGGAAAACCTTGGTCGAGTTGGCCGGTCGCAGGACCTTCCGGATGCGTGCTGCTGACTTCTAGCCAGCAGTCCGGCATTTAAAATCGCGAGCCCTAACGGTAGCCGCCCGTCTAAATTACATTTACGAATTCAGCCCGTACCGCAAAGAAAACATCACGCTTCACCATTACAAAGATCAGCTACTTTACATGCAGTTGCCACTAGGCTCCGAAGAGTTAGGAGGACATCCTGCTGTTAACCAAAGTTTAGACTCCAAGTGTTCTTCACCGAAGGGCTTCTTCATCAAGGATGTTTTTCTCCATTCTCCACTCGTTTTCACTTCAACGACCTCCGCTCTTTAAAGCGCTGGTAGAGTAAACAGAAAGATTTAGTGGGGGTACAGGTCACATGGAACACGAATGCCAACAGAGCTATAACTTTACCTGTCCTCTTGTAAGATGTGACGCTGGAACTCTCGTACAAAGCCCAAAAGAGCACAGATTGAGGAGGGTATTTGAAAACAAGGTGCTGAGGTAAATAAATGTACCCTGGAACAGCAGGCGAAACAGAAGAAATAAGACCATTACATAACGAGGAGCTCCAATGTTGCCCTCCTGAGGAAATGATAAAACCACGAAAGATGATTTCGGCGGAAAATGCAGAACGCATTAAGAAAAGAAAATCACATCAAACTGAATATTGCAGAATCAATGATCTTATGGGCAGCAACGCCGTCTGGAAATGTAAGAAGGCACCAACGTTTCGAACGAATATAACGCTTCCATCTTCAGGGATAAATATGAAATAAATTGAATATGAGAATACGGACGGTCATGGCTCAGGATAAGGGGCAGTGTCTTAGTGTAAACTGAATAATGAACCTTCTGGTCCACAGATTTTGATAATTAAATAGGATCATACAGTTTCGGTCACAACTCGCTGGCTAATTTTTAATTTGCGCCAATTTGGAACACTACTTGCCCAAAGCCTACTGATTCATAATGCATTATGGGAATCCTGCCAGCCGGTCTACAAGCAACGAATCACGTTAGGTCACATTACCACGGTCAAATGTATCGGTCGCATGCCATTATGAAGCTCTCAATGCGGAATGTTATTTTCCACACTAATGAAGGGAGTATAAAACATGGTCGAAAGGGGAAGAACGAATTAAGGCACGAAGACTTCTGTTCCACTCACGGTGTCAATTGCACTGATAAAATTTCACAAAAATTAAGGCTGTGACGCGGAATGTAAGGAAATGAACCGCGTGGAAAGAATAATCGTGTACAGAGGGTTCCAAAATATGAATACACAACAGCAACACATGCTCGGGCACACCCTTTGCCAATCATCTCACACAGTGACGCAGATGAAGCTCGCAGCTACGTTGCGGCCCATGCTCCTTGACTGTTCATAAATTACGTGTCAATGAATGACGAAATGTGAAAATCGAAACAGTTTTATGACGGGATATCTAGGTGATGGGTGATGTCACCGTGTTCACAGCTGTTGCGTGTGTGATACCAGAAAGTTGCACACAGGAAGTTGTCATTTACGCGATTGAAACACACTGATAAACTTCGAAGCACGTTATATCTATTACGTGGAAATTACGTTGTTAATATGTCTGGAATACCAGCCAAGTTTCTTAGTTACGAATGAAGAATATAATCGCCCATTAACACTACTTCAGTATTTTCACTGTGACTGGATATGGGGACAATTGAAGTTCAGTTCTCGACGTGAAAGTGGATACCTTTTCTCGCTGAGACGTCCAGACTCTCTATGACCGAATGGGTCCCGGGAGACCCTTTCCCTGGGACCAGGCGGCCAGACCGGAATCTGACAATTCACCTGCCTGCATCTAGAGCCGAGGTCACGAACACGCGGAGTCACACCTTCACTCCCCCACACGTCTACACTGCGCGGTGCCAAAGCATGTGAATAACTTCACAGATGGTCATTTTCAATGTTTGAAAACAGTGCGTTAAAATGTAACTAAGGTCAAATTATCATAAGGGGTCACGGTACGTGACAGCGGAGAAGCAATGCAGTCACGACAATAATTAATAAAAATTGACATTCGATACAAAAAAGTACAGTACGGCACATAATTTCACGCAAAACGGGCGTTGTGAAATAAAAGTAGTGTTGATAAATGCCCCCAATCCCAATTTGAATAACAAAAATCCCATGCAGACTGTGTCAGAGTTGAACCCAGGCCTCCGACAGTTGCCTAGCCAACTCAATCCAAGGCCCCTGTCTGTACTAATTAATTTACTCCAATTAGAAACACAAATCAAAATTCAGTGCTCAGCCTGACAGCTGAAGAATCATCAGGGACGATTCAGAAATAAAAAGTGTGAAAAAAGCCTGGTTTATGACCACAAGGAAAACGAGGATCTAAGAGACGGAGATGAATAAGAACAGACGGATGAGAAAAATAAATGGGATGTTAGAAGAATGGAAGAACAAATGAGCTAATACGACGGGGAAAAAAATTGGATGAGTGAGAACGAACCTGAAAAGGCACGGCAGATAAAGGGTCGAGAACGAATAGTGGATGGAGACAAAGAGTAAAGTGTGAAGAGAGGGGATGGCCTTCTGGTTTGGACCAGTAACCTCTGCAGCAAACAGTAGCAACCACTTTGATTCTGCAGAAGGTGCGACATTGTTTTCCGAAACGCTCTCTCAACGTTCGCCCTAATTCCTTCTTTGTAAATAAGCGTCCATGGATCTTCCTTCCCTCTCCGCCTTCATCAATGTCTTTTTACGCTTGATGCTTCCCAACCTTCCCTTACTTCGTCCTTCCCCCCCACTGACAATGTCGAAGCAGCCTACAACAAAAACGTCTTGAATAATAATTATTATAGTTACCAGATACCTCTGTTTTGCAACACAGACTCCTGGCTTTCGTGTGTCTAACGCGTTTCTAAAACACGCCCGCGGTGTTTATATTTTACTTAATGAGACAAAAACTAATCTTGGAGGAACACGAATTTTCAATTTTTATTTCTAACCGTATGCAAAGTAACCTGGATGCATTTTGCGTGAGGCTGTCGAAAACTATCTTTTAACTTCAGATCATAATATACAATTCATAACAACATCCAAAACCAAGAAAAATAAACATTCCAGCTGATGGAGTCTTCCTGAGAAACTAGTAATTGCTCAGCTCGTCAAAAAATGCACGTCTTCTATGGAACCCCAGGATTCACCACCGTGTTCACATCCAACCACTAGACCCCATCCTGAGTCATCTGAATCCATTACACAAACACACATCATTCCTTTTTATGCATTTTAATATTATTCTCCCCTCAACATCGATCCATCGATTTGTATCTTTCGTTCAGGTCTACCAACTAATAGTCTTGTGTGCATTTCTTATCTCTCCATGCATGCCACATATACACCTCACTCACCCTTGTTTGAGTAGTACCTGTTGGTTCATCCTCTGATATCTCCAACAGAAGATACATTATCTATTGCGAATGGAAACACAAAATACTTCAAGAAGACGTTCGTATATAAAACATAGCGCACACCCGAACGAATACACAAGTGCAAAATTCGATTTATGCACGTTGCTGTGAGATCCTCTGTCTGCACAGAAGACTGTTCAGTGTTTCTCTCAAGTCGATTCACTTCTGTTTCTCGCAACTCCATTAAAAGTTGCTTTCTTGTTGTTTTGATGCTGCAACGGGACGGATCTCGTCTCCAGACGGACTTCGCCAGCATTGTTCCGTGTGCAATGCAAAGTGTAATAACGTACAGACAGACAGACAGCTATAGAAGCACACAATCCATCACAGACATTTCCATAGCAACACATAACATGCACGAATTTATGCGGCCTCACGCCTGTAACACGATTTCCTCAGAAGACTCACGCGCATGAGCATATAAGTCACTAGACCCATACCATATCGTTTCGTTTCTGTATTCATTTAAAAAGTTTCAAAACAAATGTCCGAAAACTGACGAATAAATTTTACCCCCTTAAAATTAATTCCTCCTTATTCCACTTTTGTTACGTAACCCGTAAAACAGATACAGTATCGTTTAATAAATCGTATTTGTATCAGAAAAAAGTCACACATAGGCTGACTTTTCGTTTGTCTGTAATACCTTCAAAGTTTAACTACTATGCCGCAAGAATTCATAACTGAAAACTATACAGAGTTTACGTTGAAATCTGAACAGTGCCTCAAACAAATCACAGGAATCAAATATTCTCTCTTCAGTAATGGGACGATATTCTGCTGTTCTATGAAACAGATGGTGTCTTACTTGATAAGATTCCTTCTGAGGATGTTTCCAGACCAATTAAAAATTTGTACCTTCAAAGGAAAACAGTGTAATAAAACTTCTCCAACTGTGACAGAAGCGCTAAGAGCCTTCGAGTTATATTCAGTCGACTAGTCGTTTAAATATGCAGAAGCGACAGATCGAACAGCTTAGGACGAATACAAACAACAAAAGCGTTAATCAAGATGGCGCTGGAGAAAAGCACTTCAGTCAGCCAACACACACACAGCCGATGCTAATGTAAATAACATTTAAGAATCCAGTCCGTACCGCGAAGAAAACACCACACTTCACCATTACAAAGATCGACTGGTTAACGCTGTTTAAGGAAATAATCGCTGTTTACAGTGAGAATAGTAGTTCGTCTGGATAATATTTAAGAATCCAGTCCGTACCGCGAAGAAAACACCACACTTCACCATTACAAAGATCGACTGGTTAACGCTGTTTAAGGAAATAATCGCTGTTTACAGTGAGAATAGTAGTTCGTCTGGATAATATTTAAGAATCCAGTCCGTACCGCGAAGAAAACACCACACTTCACCATTACAAAGATCGACTGGTTAACGCTGTTTACAATTAGAAAATAATACGAAACCCTCAAAAAACAAAAGAAGATAATAGTTTATGATCGTTGGAAGGTGCGATTTTTACAAACAGGACGAGAAAGGCGAAGCATACAGCACGCATTGCAATGGCAAGAAACATCCTACCTTAGACAAAAGTTACAAACACTAACTCCTTAGTTTTGCTATAAGGGTACACGATCTTGTATCTGCAAATAAGGGTTACAAATCTGTCCAACCTGTAAGTCGGATAATTTTACATTCTGATGCAACCCTTCGCTTAAAGAGACATCAAAATTTGCAGGCAATCTCAAATCCAGCTGAAACGCTAGACCTTTGAGTTTGTAACTGCAAAATGTGTTAATACCGTGAAGAGTAAAGGTAAATACGTCCTTGGGCATATTAATTACCACGCCACGAAGACGTACACGGGATTGGAAGCATGGCTCCAAGCGAATATTAAGTGTTTGCCTCACGCCCGGGCCACTTTACCCGGGAAAGGGACACCGTTACCAACAGCGTGCCAGGGTTAGGTAGACTCCAAAATACATCTGGGAATCGAATCCCGGTCTACCAGCCAGTAGCCAATAACTTTATTGACTCACTTTTATATACATGTAACATTGAGAAACGCCTATTTGTGAAGTTTGTTGATTTTTTTTTCCGTGAGTTCACTTTTCCACCGAGAGAATTATTCAACATAAATATCATTCGTAATTCAAACACAATGAGTCGACCAGATTTCACTACTGAAGCTACAACGCCTCTTGGACGCAAAACACGTCATGGTAATGGTTATGGAAGTTACCCACATCATTCTCTCTCTCTCTCTCATTCAATGTATTATCAGCTGTACGGAATGAGATCATGCCAGGTCTAGCCACCGAGTGAAGAAACGTCATTTCCCCCTCGTATTGCTCTGACCTGCTATCAAATATTTAGGAACGCCAGTTCCAAATTAAGATCGCACGTCACCAAGAACAGCGAAAATTCACCTATTACCATTAGGTTCAAAATCGGTTGTTTCAGTCTCTTTAAATACCGCACAGACTGACCCTTTGAAGCCGAAGCTGATCTATATTTCATTTAAATAACTCGGCCCGTACCGCAAAGAAAACACCACACCTCACCATTAAAAACATCAAACGGTTAACGCTGTTTAAGGAAATAATCGTACGAAGCCCATACAAAAACGCAGGGCTGTGGATTCTTTAAACAACTGGTACAGTCGCCATTTGGATTTCAAACGTACTAAAAGCTCAGCTGAAGAGTTCCACTCGTAACTGCATAGTCCACTCTACTAAAAGAGGTCAGTTGCTTAAGACACAGTCCATTACGTGGTGCATTAAACAACAGGAAATACGTATACAAATTAGCACTCATAACTATTAGCTTCCAACACTTAAAAGAGAACAACCTGAAGATGGTCAATTAAGATCGAAACATGTGGTGTATTCTTATAAAATTGAAACTATTATAAAAATTGTCGTTTCGGCGGAATGCCAACGTAACGTACTAAAATAACATAAAGCTGTACTTTAATTCTTGCTTTGTATGGGTCTGAAACGTGGTCTGTTCCTCAGGGAAGAACGCAGATACAGGGTGTCTGAGGACAGCCAAGGGGAATATCTGGATCTAAGCGGGAATAAGTGACAGCAAGATGGAGGAACGCAAGAGTACGCATGAGAATTGAAAAATCCATACAAAATTTAGTCGGAATACCGCAAGATACGACACGGAATCGGGAATATAACATAAAAGTGGATCTTCAAAACGTATTACATCAGAGCATGAACTAGTTTCATGTGACTCAGGACAGCACCAGGTGATGGGGGGGGGGGAGCTCCAGGCAACTCGGTCATTGCGTATTCTTAGAAGACAGTTCACACACAGAAAATGTACTAAAAACATTACACAACATGTAATTTTGTTAAATATGGTCACATAAGTCCATACAAAAGTTGTTTATGTGTTATAAATAAATTATTTACGCAACCTTCAAATTATCCGATAATTTATGGACGCCCGGTATAATGCTGTTAATGTATATCTCTATTCCTCGCGCTGCAAGCAAAAAAAAATATATTTTAAAATTACGTATTCGAATAAACGATGTAGCCACGGGCAAATGACGAGAAGAACGGAAATTAAGCCCAATACATTTGCACATTTTCGACTGAAAAAGCCTAACATCTGTTTAACTACTGGTATCAAAGCCTGTGACGAACGTCTTCGCCTATCAAACTGTAAGCTGTACGAGGTGCGATCGGAAGGTTTCCAGACTGCGCGTATAAAAACCCGTACACTTATCTCAGGTTCGTTGTGTTCACTCCCAGGGGAACTACTTCGAGGGCGATGGATGAATTTAATACCTGAGATAAGTGTACGGGTTTTTATATGCGCAATCTTGAAACTTTCCGATCGCACCTCGTATGCACCACACAAAATTTTAAAAAAAATTCATTAACGGTACCTCACTTGAATCTTTCTGCTAGATGGTCTGAGACGTTCATTAGGCCGTACTATAGCTAAGGCGGCTAGGCGCTGGTTTATTATCAAAGAGATCGACCAGGGTGACATTCACAATAGACGAAGTGGCACTGAGAAGTTTCTTTCATATCTTCGGTTTTCCCCTGCTAATCATCACCTCATTTCACCAACGCTCCATAATCATCAATCACCGCCCCACGAGGTAAGCGCCACATTATCACACACTCGGTTTTAACTTAAAGGCTTCAACTCTGATCGGATTGGTCTCGGAGTAAAGGTTGTTGTTTGGTTAGTTTTAGTCAGCGAGTCTGTTCGTTAGCACCTTTCCTTTTCATGTCTGCATGATTTTCTAATGTCTACAAATATTTCGTCATGGCTATACCTCTTAGCTATGCCGTATCAATAGTTTCACCTTGTTCGACCTAGATTTCAGACATGTAACTCCTTGTATTGCAGAACCAAGATTGCATTCTCAATGCAGACTGCAAGCATTATGAATAGCAAGTACCTTGGGGGCAGTTCTGGGAACTGCAGTCTCGCTATAACAATAATGCACAACAGAAATGGCAATCCATAAGCAATATGGGTTCATTACACGTGAACCACAAAATCCTTACGTACAGTCACAACTCAGGAACGGTTGAAGTCTCGAGAAAGAGAGAACTGGATATCTGAGCCAGATGAAAACAGTCATAAAACAGAATACCAACAAAATATGATAATAGGGATGTCGGAAAATACAATAATATCAAAACTCAGCTAAAAAGAATTCAATTCACTTTGAATTAAAATACTGCAAAGCATGAAGCATCAGGAAGCCGGAGAGAACAGATTATTAAGGAACTTTCTAATTTAATCTGAGTTGATTTAAGAAACCATATTAAATTATCGCCGTTTAACACCTTTGCCAAATACTATTCAGATATAAAACTCATAGAAGACCAGAACATACATGGAAGGATAATATTAAAATGAATATCAAAGGTATGTGGGTGTGGACTGGATTAATCTGGCTCAGGACAGGAACAGCTATCAGGCTCATTGAAACACGGTAATATGCACAGTGACCTAGAAGGTTGAGTCAGTGTCCGTGCCCAAAAAACCTTACAAGAAGGCTCTGAGTTCAATCACGCTCTACGTCACAGGAACTAATTAATCACCACAACGGATGACGACACTGTACCAAAGTAGATACCAACGTTTCGTAGAAACATGCTGTCTCCATTTTCAGAGCGGAATATGGAGACTGTATGTTTCCTCGAAACGTCGATATCTATCTACCCACTAGCCTTGAGAACCGAAAATATATCAGCAGATAGCTTTTTTTTTTATTTAGTGTTCTGTCTGACGACAGGTCCATATGAACAGGATCCTTCCATCCTTTTCTCGGACTGGGACCTGTTCATATACGTTCTTGGCAGATGATCCAGAAGTGGTTTGCCATTGCCTTCTTCTGTGTGTGAATGGAGTAATTGTTGGGATGCCACGGAGGAAAACTCCGTGTTGCCTAGACCACGGCCTTGCCCAACACAAGTTATAAATTCGGGCACCGCCGGGAATCGAACCCGAGACCCCAGGATTACAAGGCCAGCGTTCTATCCGCTAGGCCACCGGTTAGTATCCCCTGTGTCATCTGATAAAATACAATTCCACATTCCCTTTCAGCAGCTAATTCAACTTCGCCTTTCACATCTACTCAGTAATCTGAATCAAAGAGTATCTTAAGATCTAGAAAAAGTCACGACTGTAATGACATTCAATAGACACTGCAGCAAGCACCTCAGTGGTAAAAAAAGGTATAAATATAATACAATAAATGATTCGGTAGAGCAGTGTACGTATACATAGAGATGTGGATTCAGTTCGGTAGACAATCAGGCGGTCTATTGTGAAGCCAAAAAGCTCCACCACCTCCCAGCCTGCACCTGGGAACAGATTGACTGCAGGCAAAAACAACAAAGCAAGGGACAGGCCCTCTGCACACAAGAAACAGTTTCTGTTGCCTCCAGCGAACAAGCAGGAGTTAACTACTTGCATACTGAAGTCTTTTAAGGTTCAGATATGAACAATAAGAGAAGGGAATAAAAATCACGTACTGCTTTCTTACTGTACAGATGTTCAGTTCTACAAGTCACGTGATAGTAGGATTCAGTAGTGACTTCGAAGATGGCTATCTTCTGGGCTGTACCGCCGTGTTAGTCTAGTAAAAGTTTAGGGACGTTTCTGAAGTCCTTGATGTCTCAATCATCAGTGCGCTACAACCCAGAAGGCAGTCATATCGTCAATATCATACTTAAGCAATTTAAGTTGAAAACTCAAGAAATAAAATGCAGTTTACTTAAGTGTCTTATCGTGTTGTATTTTTTGAGACAGCCATAAGGTCGAATTATTTTCGAATATTTTTATTTACGTCTAAAACCTGGAAAATAAATGAAAATCATATGGGGGAAAAAAATCAAGAAATACCTCAGTCAGGTTATTCTGTCTTCGGGACTAGATCTGAAATTCGGACCTCCCGAACACGAAGTACCAATCACTCAGGCGTGACGTTAGGCACATAAAATTCAGATTTATAACGTGTTAAACCTGACAACCGGTTCAGAAGTCTGAAGCACAACGCACACAGATAATACGGTGACCTAATAAACTTACCTAATTACGCAAATGAGGCTAAAAAACGGGAATTAAAATTGTTAATGCACAACAGAATGATCTCAGTACACAGCGGAACACGTCCCAACATTAACCAGACATGCAAATTCCTGTTGACGACTTTACATCTTACAAGTAACAAACAAGCTTCATGCTTCTGAACCACGTCACAGAAGAAAATGCAATGGCCGACAACACATATTATGTAAGACTTGAGGTTCTCACAGCGGTGAGTATGAAGATATCCGTCTTCTGGGTTATTGCGCTGTGTAGTCTGGTCGATGTTAACCAACGTTTCGGAGGTCATACTGCCTCCGTCATCAGGGCGATGAATTCATCGCCCTGATGACGGAGGCAGTATGACCTCTGAAACGTTGGTTAACATCGACCAGACTACACAGCGCAACAACCGAGAAGACAGAAATCTTCATCGCCCTGATGACGGAGGCAGCATGACCTCTGAAACGTTGATAAACATCTACCAAACTACACAGCGAAACAACCCAGAAGACAGAAATCTTCATACTCATCGCCCTGATGACGGAGGCAGTATGACCTCTGAAACGTTGGTTAACATCGACCAGACTACACAGCGAAACAACCCAGAAGACAGAAATCTTCATATTCATCGCCCTGATGACGGAGGCAGTATGACCTCTGAAACGTTGGTTAACATCGACCAGACTACACGGCGCAACAACCCAGAAGACGGATATCTTCAACACATATTATCATTCGCATCAAGTATCACCAATATCTTCATCTCTAAAAAGACTACAACAACAACTGGTAAACACTTTGCATGCCGTCTTGATTCTACGTATGTTATGTGACCTTCATTACGAATTGCAAAGTACTGCACTAAACACTTACGCTCCAGTGGAACGCCAACACTTCGATCATTATGCAATCGCAAACAACTTTCGAAAGACACGTCAAATGCATACCTAAATATTTCTAATAGCAAGAAGAAACAGACGCGAGTTGGCTTCACGAACTGTACGATGCAGCTGTCGTATGAAATATTTTGCTCTAAGGAGTTGGGGCTGAACTTTGTTGGCAGTGGTTATTTTAATAACTCTGATTTCTCTAAGGACTAAACTTGGATGAAAATATAACTTACGAGCAACTTAAGAGGTGGATTAAATTATGAGTGAAAATTTATATCCCTGTAAAAATTTATATGCAATTTTCAAGGTCCAATCTTGTTAAAATATGGGTATAAAAGGTGACTGTTTGCTTTTTGGAGAACAATTATCTGTGTTCTAGGGCAGTGGTATTCAACCTTTTTTGTTCGCGTACCCCCAGATATAATTTCTCTTCAACTTTGTACCCCCAAAGTTGTCGGTGTATAATTCAAGTTATACATAGTATATAATCTACATCTATAATAAATTAAATAAATTACATTACTCATTATTCAGTGTTTATCTATATTTTTTTTTAATTTCACGTACCCCCTAAGATGTCTTCGCGTACCCCCGGGAGTACGCGTATCCCAGATTGAATACCACTGTTCTAGGGCATAATACGCTTCATTACAAAGATCACTTCACCATAAATGCAAGGTTGTGTTCATATACATCAACCCATCCCGGGCTGAGGTCTGCAATTCCATGGAGGGTTACCTCCACCGTCACCATCTGGTATGTGCCACGAAGTAACCACACATCCACTTTATTTCAACGCTCTAACCCGGTATATACGAGCTTCTCCATGTAAAAGACTGAGGCTTCCATGTGGAACAAAATAATTGTTGGTATTTTGGGTTATGACGCTGTGGGTCTTGTAGGTAGTTACAAACATTTTGGAGGAACATACCGCCTCGACCTTCCTATCAATCTTATCTTTCTCCACAGGATAAGACACGAAAGGGCTGGAGAGAAAAAAACAAAATCTAGTGTTCTTTTCAATATCTTGTCAGTAAATGCAATGGAATGCACTTATTGATATTTTGTTAGTTACAACGTTACGTTGAATGAAGCCAACAATAAGTCAGAAGACAAGACTTTGCCCACGAATACTAGAGATACAGCATCTCAGCCATATAAAGATGACCTGACCATAAGCTGATTTCCAAACAGAGCTGTAGCAATGTATCATCTCCCATCGTAAGGGAGTATTGAGGCGGACAGCAAAGTGCTGACGAAAATCAATCCGTGCCGAGAATCGAACCCCGAATTATGACGAATTCTTCCCACCTACTGACGTTTTCTCTCTGTTCCATGGCGGCTGAAACCATGCAATTACGTAAGAAACATTCTATAGAAGCGGTGAACACCTCTGAAACGTCTATCAGTATCTACCAAAGTACACGGCGTAACATCCCACAAGACAGCCAACTTCATCCTTTGTAGGAAGTGTGTGTATCTAAAGAACAGTTTCTTGTAGGCTATCTGACTGTCAGTTCCAGAGAAGCAAGACATCTTTCAGACGTCGTCCTTCGCCGCTGTCAGATCGTATCACCAGCCTCGGTTCATTTACTCCGAAGCCGCGTAACGGAGCGAGGCGTTCGCATCAATTTCGTTGTGGTCCGGACGGGCGTCGGTCACCAGTTACGGGAAAGTCTGCTGTCTCGACGAACACAGCAACCCTTGCGGCACTCGTCGGCGCTTAAAACCCCCAAGCTCGTCCAAATAACATATAAGAATTCAGTCCGTACCGCGAAGAAACCACTACACTTCACCATTACAAATATCAACTGGATAACCCTTTGACGCCTAAGCTCGTATAAATATTACGTAAGAATTCAGTCCGAACCGCGAAGAAAACACTACACTTCACCATTACAAAGATCGACTGGTTAACGCTGTTTAAGAAAATAATCGCTATTTACAGTGAGAATCATACGAAACACATAAATACAAAATGAAGAGTTGCTGACTGTCAAAGCAGGTGGTATATATAGTTACCAGTGGGGCTTAATTTATTAAACAACACAACTAAGAATTTTGGAATTCGACGGAATAGTCGTCTTGAGAAATTTACTGTGTACTAGGATCCAACACCGGCCAGATTAATCGTGTTCAAAAACACCGTAATTCAGTAAGATATTAATAATATAGCTCCATATATGCCTAGGTCTTCCTGGTGGTCTCTTCCATCAGGGTTGCTAACATTACAAATATTCTACAAACAAGGGCTAGGCATGTCCTGTTACAAAATCATGTTTTATACAATCCACAAACATGTTTCGTTGTCAAAAACAATAGCAATACAATTCATTTTCTCCAAACAGACTTTGAATTAAGTGTTAATAAAGATTAAATTCTGATCTGAAACAGAAAACAGTATTCCAGAACGAACTTCAAAACTGTAACTGCGTTTTAATATGCAATGCAGAAGAACAGACCAGGGTTAGTGTGTGCGGTCCGGGGTGGGGTGGAGGGGGGGGGGGGGGGAGGGGGGGGAGGATTCGGATATTGGTAATGCCACTTGGAGGCGCACAGAACGGTCGAAACGAGGAAATGAGTCTGCTGTGGTGGTAACAATGAAACCTGAAACGAATACGTTACAGTACGGAACAAGTGAAATCAAATCGAATATTTTTCTAATTCCATTGTGTGTTCATACTACCCGTTACGCTTCAACGAGAGACGCACATGGAAACTTCATGTCCGCGTGTCATGAATTCTGATGTTCGAATAGAGAAAACGAAAAACCACTACTACACCAGTTTTACTCAAGCTGCGAGTTGTGTTATCTGTCAAACCGAGTCCACTGTACAGTCCTCAGAAGACAGCAGTCGCTCAGATAGTCAAGAAACTCAACGTCTTTTATGGAACCAGATGGTTCATTACCGTGTTCATCAC
This sequence comes from Zootermopsis nevadensis, assembly GCF_977971745.1. Lineage (NCBI taxonomy): Eukaryota > Metazoa > Arthropoda > Insecta > Blattodea > Termopsidae > Zootermopsis > Zootermopsis nevadensis. The sequence continues at coordinate 2,173,805 of NW_028259164.1, read as the reverse complement.
ACGTGCCCGTCATTGGACTCTGTCCTTAAAAATGTTTTTACCCATTTCTCCCTCGTATCTTCAAGTTGATCACCCTAATAATTAGCACCCTGTTCTCAAACCCTGAAACTAAGTGCCTCCCTTAGGGTGACAGACCAAAGGAACACTCATATAAAACAGCAAACAACGTTATCTTCCTTCTAATGTCGATATTTATGACGCTTAATCCTTTCAAGACGAAGCTTATCTGTATAATATTTAAGAATTCAGTCCTTACCGCGAAGAAAACACTACACTTCACCATTACAAAGATCGACTGGCTAACCCTTTGAAGCCAAAGCTCGTCTAAATAATATTTAAGAATTCAGTCCGTACCGCGAAGAAAACACTACACTTCACCATTACAAAGATCGACTGGTTAATCGTGTGAGGAAATTATCGCTGTTTATTCTGAAAACACGTAAACTGCAAGAACACTCTACAGATAAATTGTAAATTATCGATTGTTAAAGCAGGGGAGATACAGTAATCTCTAAGTCTTCAATGATCAAGGCAGTTCTGTTACAATGAAACATACGAGGTGCGATCGGAAAGTTTCAAGACTGCGCCTATAAAAACCCGTACACTTATCTCAGGTATTAAATTCATCTATCACCCTCGAAGTAGTTCCCCTGGGAGTGAACACAACGATCCCAGCGCCGCTGCCAAGCCTGGAAGCATCCCTGAAAATCTTTCTTTGCCAGCCTGTCAAGCACCATCTGCGATTCTGCCTGAATCTCTTCTATCGTCTCAAATCTCCTTCCCTTTAGCTGCATTTTCATCTTTGGGAAGAGGAAGAAGTCACACGGCGAATAAGGAGGGTGCGGGATGACGGCCATGGTGTTTGAGGCCAAAAACTGGCGAACTTTGAGGGCGGTGTGCGCTGGCGCGTTGTCATGATGCGTCGCATGTGGAGTTCTTCCTTTAGAATCAGCTGACAGGTCCCATAGCCTATCCCAACAATGTCGCACAAGTCGTTGATGGTACGACGTCGATCTTCGTAACATTTTCGGGCGTTGTGCTCGAAGATGGTCGTCCAGAACGCTCGTCATCATAGACAGAGGTTCGGCCATTTTTAAAACGTGAATGCCACACAAAAGTTTGTGCACGACCCATTGCGGACTCCCCAAATGCTTGCTTTAGCATTTCATAGGTTTCCTATGGCTTAAATAACAATCTATTCCATGGAAACAGCTTAGATTCTACGTAACAGATTTTTTTCAGAGTACCCAGAACTTAAGTCGCAATGTTCAGGAAAATGTCAGACATAAGCAGTCATCAATTTGAACATTCACCATCATCTTTCATTTATCCAAACGTTTTAAGCAGCACTTATCGTACGAATAAGGGGAAGAGAGAGAGAAGTTGTAAGGCGACAGACACGTGGAGAAATGATCAGACATGGTGAGAGAGAGATAAAGAGATAGCAATGTAATATAAGTGGCTATAGCAAACAACGAGATTAGAATGGAATCCAAGACAACCACATCAGCGTGTGGTGTTGCTGGGGCTGCACCAACACCACACACTCTAGCCTCAGTTATACGCAGAATGTAATTAAACCTATGGAAGAGTTAGTCAACAGAACAACACACACATACACGCTGACGCACAAATGTTGTCTGAGTCGACAAAATTCGCGGAAATAATGTGATTTCCAGTTTTAATTAGCTGCTAATTAAATGCTATCGTTCAGCAGCTTTTGAAACGTATCATTTGACATAAAGAGTTTAATCACTTCTCGGCTTATTAAAATGTCGAATGAAGATAGTCCAGCGCCACACTTTCAATTAAGAGACAGAAAGGCGCTCATACGTAAATGTTTTTCCCCCTCCAAATGTGTTCTTTTTGAATCTGAATATCTAAATGGTTTCTACATTAATTAATCTTCTTATTTGTAAAATCCTTTCGTTCAGTGATAGCCAATAGTTTCTGTCTGCTTGTTACGTGAACATAAACGATTTTCACAGCGCAAAGAATAATGTAAGTACATGAGTACACTATAGCCACGGTGGTCTAGCTGTTAGAACGCTGGCCTTGTAATCCTGGGGGGTCTCGGGTTCGATTCCCGGCGGTGCCCGAATTTATAACTTGTGTTGGGCAAGGCCGTGGTCTAGGCAACACGGAGTTTCCCTCCGTGGCATCCCAACAATTACTCCATTCACACACAGAAGAAGGCAATGGCAAACCACTTCTGGATCATCTGCCAAGAACGTATATGAACAGGTCCCAGTCCGAGAAAAGGATGGAAGGATCCTGTTCATATGGACCTGTCGTCAGACAGAACACTAAATAATAATAAGATGAGGTGGTCTAGCGGTTAGAACGCTGGCCTTGTAATCCTGGGGGGTCTCGGGTTCGATTCCCGGCGGTGCCCGAATTTATAACTTGTGTTGGGCAAGGCCGTGGTCTAGGCAACACGGAGTTTCCCTCCGTGGCATCCCAACAATTACTCCATTCACACACAGAAGAAGGCAATGGCAAACCACTTCTGGATCATCTGCCAAGAACGTATATGAACAGGTCCCAGTCCGAGAAAAGGATGGAAGGATCCTGTTCATATGGACCTGTCGTCAGACAGAACACTAAATAAATAAATAAATGAGTACACTGTTGGTAGGCAAGTTTAATTCATTAAGAGCCCACTACGCGGTGCCACTGTAGCAATACAAACAACAGAAAACGAGTTTACACGACTATAACTCGATATATCCAAAAATATCCTCATAATAAATAAGTAATTTTGTTGTTTCATACGCAAAGACAGTAAAATAATTTGATTTCTAATGAACATTATACTAGCAACAGACTATACCAAAATTAGACTTTCTTGCGTTGTTCTCTTTTTCGAACAGGGGTACCAACTGCATCCACATAATATGTTAATGTTACGACACCCGACTTTCCTGACGATAAGGGGCGGGAGGGGGGGGGGGGGGGGAATAAAGCCAAGCGCCGAAGACTTTCAGGCTGATTCTTCATTCTGCAATTACTTATTCACTTCCACGTCAATCACATTCTTGATCACCTGACGCGGTTGCCAAGGGAAACGGAATCACATTTTAACAATAACTTTATTATGCCTAGCTCTTACAATTTCTCACAGAATTTACCGTTTCAAATCGTTTCCACTACACCAAGCAGATCATTTTATCTTCCTGTCAGTCTTCGTGTAACTTTTAAGAGCAGACACGTCTGATTCAAACTGACATTGAAGGAAAAAGCTCCTCCTTTCTTGTCTCTCAGAAGAACCGGGTAAAACGACTCAGACCTGAGATGAAGCAAGATGGAAATGTCGCAGGGGCATATTACAACCACCAACGTCTTCATTCAACTGCTTGCGATTATAAAAATTAAAACAATCAAACTTTCCATTAGCAACTTTATACCAAAGATGTTAAAAGAGGTGGAATTATTCACAGTCGTGATTGGGCCGAAATTCAACACTCAGAACAATTGTCTAAAATTGCATTACAGAGACCGTACGTCACAACACAACAAATAGTTCGCAGGTGGACGATCGAAATATTTCGCTTCAAGAATCATGGAGCCCGTTGCAGACACTGATCAACTGTCAACTATCAGAGGTTAAGGGGGGGGGGGGTCTCAGCATCCCTGGTTCAACAATGTAAGCGTCCAACTGACTGATATGTAAATATTTTACTCATTTGCCAGTCCGGCCGATATGTCAACAACTTCGCTGCGAAAACTGAACTGTGAGCTGAATGAAATATGTGAAAATCAACATTGTTTCAAAAACAGTACTCGACATTTTAAAATATTTTGACCAAAGGCCTTTCCAAAACAGAAACGATGGGAAATAACAACAGTACATTCTTTTCATTAATATAAAGTCCAATTCAAAATCCGCGCAACAACCCCAGAGCCGAAGCTAGTCTAAATAACAATTCAGTCCGTACCGCGAAGAAAACACCACACTTCACCATTGAAAAGATCAACTGGTTAATCCTTTGAAGCCGAAGCTCGTCTAAATATTATTTAAGAATTTAGCCCGTACCGCGAAGAAAACACCACACTTCACCTTTACAAAGATCATGTGGTTAACGCTGTTTAAGGAAATAAAGCTGGTGTGACATATAAATATTATTCTGGTAGGTACTGGACCGCTCAGAACACCGACATCGCGTATGTCTGACCGCGTGTGTTTTGCCTGTGTAGTGCAGATCCTGGGATGGGCCGATTACAGTGTTCTGATCCTAAAGATGTATCCGCAACACAAAGACCACCTCTTTTTGGCTGTCCGCGACTATTAGTTCAATATAATCGCAGGTACCTTACATCGGGAACCTGAGATCGCAGATGCCCCACCGACAAGGTCAGGTTAACATAAATAAACATAATTACATGTCCAAATATTTAATCAATAGTTTTTTTCGGGGGGGAGGGGGTTAGAGGGTCGTAGTAATTCCGTCTGGTTCATATCACTTCGCAATTCTGCTACACGTCGCCAGCCAAGCGTTGCCAGGATCGGTTAATTACAAAAATATTCATCATGACGTCATCTCATCACGTTACCGCGAAGGAATTCTGCTTCCTGACCAAGGACGATGTATTATCGAAGGAAAAATTAACGTTAATAGTATGTAAATTAAAGGGAACGCGAGTCCCACACACACGAAGCACAATTTTGTTTTTCGCTCTTGAATAAAACAGTTGAAACGTCGGTATTGCAGCTCTGTATGAGCGGAATACCTTCCATAGAAGAAGCCATGTTCATTTACAAAACACCTACTCTCTATGACGTCAGTCGCTTGAATTCACTATCCACGATTCGTCTATATGATTCAGGCATCGCAAATGTCTTTCCTCTGACCTTGTCAGTCCAATTTATACTAGATCTGAGGTTTTCACGGCGGTGAGAACTTCAAACTGCGTCTTATTCCAATAAAACAGCAGACACTTTCTCTGTATTATCACTTAGACGTGAAGTATTACTCGGGGAAGTTTCGCCATTCACTCTGGGACAACATCGTCGACGAAGCTTCAAATACTGTTTCCAGGACACGACAGATTCAAAGCGACACATCCAAATTAATGGTAGGGTACAATAATAAATGACGGGACTCCATGCAGTGTCTTGGCTTTCAAATTCAATATCACGTTTCGTTCTGGATGTTGATGTTGATGTATCCCATTGTTTGGGTGTCATATTGTTTTTGTTGTGTCCTTTTGTTTATTGTTTTGTTCTGTCTCTGTGTTGATGTATCTCATTGTTTATTGTGTCTTATTGTTTTTGTTGTGTCCTTTTGTTTATTGTTTTGTTCTGTCTCATTGTGTTGATGTATCTCATTGTTCTGTTCTGTCTCATTGTTTTGTATGTTATTGTAGGACACTGCCACCGGGTATAAACCCATTTGCAGTCAATAATAAATAATAATAAAAAACTAAGCTGGACAGTTTTTACTCCAACTAATGGAACTTGAAACATCCAACGCGTGTTGTCTCTTTTGTACACAAGTTTCAATACACGAGAAGAAGAAAGTTTAACGCTGTTCAGTTTACAACCTGCAGTTTTACGTATACTCAGTCTTTTATTAAAGCTTTTAGGCTGAAGCTTGTCTAAATAATACGTAAAATAATTCAGACCGTACCGCAAAGAAACCACCACAATTCACCACTGCAAACAATCCAATTCATTTATTAAAGTGCTTGACAACATCCAAGTAAGGCCAATAACAGCCAAGTATTGAACCAGAATACAGGATAATATATAATAAATAATTAAATTAATTACAATAATAATAAAAGTAAAACATTACAAACAGAAAAACAAACAAACAAATTAAACTAAATATATAAATGTACCATATTGAATAATATTTCACAAGTAAATGGGCTAAATACAATACCTAAGTAATATAATTCAATTCAATAATTATAATAAATTATTCGAAAGACGCTCATGTAAAATATACAATTCCTCACGCGAAATCTGTTTAAATCATGTAAAACGTTTTAAAAAAAACAAAATGTATTTCAGAAATAGCTGCTGCACTATGTATCTCAGAGGCAAGGTTTGTCTCAAGTACATAGAAGTAAATACCCTGTAAAACAGTGAACATGTACAATAATAATAATAATAATAATAATCAAGCGAAAATAATTCCAGTAGTTATAGGGGCAACTGGAACTGTCTCCAGGTCACTCAGGAAATATTTGGCCAACATCCCGGGCGAACACGACGTCAGGGAACTTCAGAAAACTGCCATTTTGGGAACTTCATACATCATTCGAAAGACGCTGTCGTAAAATAAAATAATATAATATATGTAATAATATTAAAAACAAAATGTATCCCGGAAATAGCTGCTGCCCTATGTACCTTAGGGACAAGGTCTGTCTCGGATACATGGAAGTATACATACCCCATAAAGTGGTGAAGAGATGGGATAATAATAATAATAATAATAATAATAATAATAAAGAAAAGTGTCTTAATACTTAATTTGAGCAAATAATTTAATGAAATTTGCTGGCTCATAAACATAAATGCAATAGGAAACTAGCAAAACTGGCATTATAAAATCAAAGGCCAAACACTCTTCAGGTGGACTATGGAGATATAAAAGTTTAAAATAATCTACCCTTCGTTCATCCTATCACATCATGAGACCAGCACAACACAAAAACGAGCCAGCACACAAAGGCCTGGGTATCTCCAATGAAATATTATCGAGGTAACAACATTTCAGCACGCTCATATACGTGGTACGTCTCACTCTCCCATTAAAATGCGTCATACTGTTACTCCCACCACGAATTAGTGACAAAAACAAACACTATTATAAATCATTACGTATTACAATGACACAAAATGGCGCCCGGTTACAAGAAAGCATCCTGCAGACGATAAAACTAGTTTCAATCCTACACTGCGCTATGCAAGAACAAGAAGTCAGCACACGAGGCAGAAGCTGACTACGCTCAGCTAGTCAAGAAATTCCTAGCCTTTCACACAACTCTACCGTGTTCACAAAACACCCTAGTTGCTAGGCCCCTGCTCACTACGGTTGCGTAAAAATTGCGCACGTGCGAACATGTATTCACAAGCAGAACACGTGTTAATTCTCGAGCATTACTTCGCATCGAAATCGTTTGCTGATGTTAGTGAAGAATTTAGCAACGCGCATCCTGACAAGGAAGTGTCCAAAATGGCAACAAAATTTTGGGGCCCAGGAAGTGTTTGTATGTTGTCATGTTGTACTAATATCACTAAAATTTACAAATACAGTTGTAGTTAGGGTTGCGTTTTAAATGGATCACCCTGTATGAATAAAAGCTTAAGGCACTTAAATACTATTTAATGACATTCTACCACTCGAACTTTACACTACACAGCTCACTGTCTTTGTAATTACGTCACGTTTACCTTATATGGAAATCAAGTCCATGTTACTGTGAATTATGAGTCATCGCTGCACAGACATTTTACAGTTATCTGAAAATGAAACTCGGCGTGAGGTAACACACGAATAGCATCAGGTTTCCTGTACATTTCTTTCGCCAGATGCTGAAGAAGAAAGGGGGAGAAACTTTCGATCTTACGAACACCACAAACGACCACTGTAACAACTTCTGTTACTTGCGAATTTCAAAACACCAAAAATGAATCTTTGTTCCCAGTCACGAACAACGCCTACACAATAAACAAAGAACACAGCGTCGTCATGGCGACACCAGAGAACTGACTCATGTCAGGTGTCTGTCAGCTATTGCTGGCAACGGCACAACCAGTTCGCTCACACAGACACGTGTGTGACGGCACAATGCCTCCTGGAGGTCGTGACTGCTACAAAATCTCATGCAACCTAATCACGCTAGAAACCAGGGTATAAAGTACTGATTAAAGGTGTTTGTCCACAGTACAATTTCCTACAAGCACAAATTCCTTGGGGCTTTGGCAGGTGGGACCTTAACAGGCACTCGCCTTCGACATATTGCCGAGATTAATAGACGGAGCCTTACCTCCACAGACCCACACATACTACAGACAGCTCCTATCTAAATGTACCAAAGCCTTTCCTCCTGGGACAAAGCGAGGTTAAGAATGCATGGATCTTCAGCTCCATTCCTTCATACGCCTTAGTTATACGAGCTTATTAAGCACGAGACCCATTCACGCTAGTTTGACTTACAAAAACAAAGAACACTGATGGTTCACGATTCTCAAACTACAGCATGAAACTCTTTAAGTAGGATTTAATGAAACTTTAAGAAATGTAATACGCAAGACGTGTTATAAAAGCAGGGCTGGAGTGTTAAGATAAATACTGCACTTACCTTCGTGCTGAAATGCTATATCGAAATACGATATGCAAAAAAAAACGTCTTCTAACTGGATCTAGCATTTTGCCCTACTGTTTGTAAAGTCTGTGAAATCCTACTTGGGACTGAGCTTTTGAACTGGCTTCATCGAATTACCATGGTTACAGTTCCCTGAACTCTGCAACTGCAACCGGAAGACGTAAACATCGAAACGTCGGAATTCATGTTAACTTAACTCCAACATTTTTCTCAATATGGAACGATATTTTATTTTTGGCTCGGCTCGTCACGGCCTGGTTTCTACAACGGGATGGTACGTCATATACTGACCATTCGCACAAAATTCTAAGTGGTGGTGTTCGCTCCATTCAAACAAGTCCACTGTATTTGTCGGTGTATGGTCTGCGTTGTAACGCCGTGTGGACTTGTAGGAATATGAGTTTTCCAGAAGACAACTTTGTAGGTAGACACGAACCAAAGTTTCAGAGAAGTACTGCCTCAATCTTCAGAACTTAAGACAGTAAGTTTCTCAGACAAGTTCACACGGCATTGAACGCAGAAGATGAACTTCAACATTTTCAAAGCGATGAGAAATTTTAGTTTGAAAGGCAGTACCAAGGAGAGTATGAGCACAGCGCGTCATAAAACCTTCCTCTCTAGACTTGCATTCCTCAAGACACCATGCCAGAAGGAATGCGTTCCAAAACTGGAACTCAAATTTTAACAAGGTCTTACGTACACACAACTCACACCACGTGAGGTTCCAACTTCTATGTAACCCGTGTTCACAGACGTCCGCCATTTGGTCATATCCTGAGCTACCTGAATCCAGTCGACATTCCACCCAACACGCCATTTCTACAAGATGTTTCAATGTGTTACATTCCATCTGGATCCAGGTCCTCCAAGTTGCCTTGTCCTTCAGGTTATTCGACCAACATTTTGTACGCATTTATCTCACTATCTCCACTACGCGTGCTACCCCTTCCGCCCATCTATTCCTCAATGATTTCATCATCCAAAGCGCATCGGTGCAGATTAAAGATTATTAAGCTCCTAATTGTGTAATTTTCTCCATAACCCTGAAATTGTTGAAGGTACACAATTGATATCATAAAATATTTTATTTGCATCCAGGTGTTGTACACACGACGTATTCACGAAGCTCCCAAAACAGCAAAACAACAGCCACAAGGCAGTCACTGCAACGAGGGCTTATGACGCCAATTTCCGAGATCCCTTCGCAATTTCAGCGAAAATTCCCCAGGTGTGCCCTGACTCTTGTGATCAACAACAGTTGACTGAAATCACGGGGAACTCGTTATCTCTCGCTAGCGGCTGTGAGTGAATGATCCAACCATGCGACAACTATCACCACTTGCCCTCCTGAGGGGTCAAATCGGGTCAGTCAATCGTCTGTCGAAAGATAATGTCGCTTGTGGGAACGATAACTGTGTTCGTGCAGCCATCATTTTCGGGATTCCGAAAGGACATCCGCTTATAAAAATGGTCATGACTGAATCGACCATTCTACCACCCGTCTCGTGCGCCGAGGATCATCAAGCTGATAGTTAGTTACCTATAAAGACAAGGGACCCTATTCAAAAACTTCTGGTCACACAGAATCTTTCCAACGAGGCAAAAATACAACGAACTCCATTGGTCAGATTCCTTCTCGACAAGTTGACCTCAACCAGCCAAACAATTCTCCGATATATGTTATCAAAAGAACCGCCACGAATTTCCTATTCTGAACCATACAAATCCAACCCACAACACACATCATATATCTTGAAGATCATTTTTAATATTATCCTTTCAAGCGTGGTTTCCTTTCTTCGTGTTTATTTATTATTTAGTGTTCTGTCTGACGACAGGTCCATATGAACAGGATCCTTCCATCCTTTTCTCGGACTGGGACCTGTTCATATACGTTCTTGGCAGATGATCCAGAAGTGGTTTGCCATTGCCTTCTTCTGTGTGTGAATGGAGTAATTGTTGGGATGCCACGGAGGAAAACTCCGTGTTGCCTAGACCACGGCCTTGCCCAACACAAGTTATAAATTCGGGCACCGCCGGGAATCGAACCCGAGACCCCAGTATTACAAGGCCAGCGTTCTAACCTAACCTAACCTAACCTACCCTATTATTTATTTAGTGTTCTGTCTGACGACAGGTCCATATGAACAGGATCCTTCCATCCTTTTCTCGGACTGGGACCTGTTCATATACGTTCTTGGCAGATGATCCAGAAGTGGTTTGCCATTGCCTTCTTCTGTGTGTGAATAGAGTAATTGTTGGGATGCCACGGACGAAAACTCCGTGTTGCCTAGACCACGGCCTTGCCCAACACAAGTTATAAATTCGGGCACCGCCGGGAATCGAACCCGAGACCCCATGATTACAAGGCCAGCGTTCTAACCGCTAGCCCACTCTTCGTGTTATCATATCATAATTTTGTACGCGATTCTCATTATTTCCCACATGTGAAGAAATAACGTGACTCTTATAAATCGTTAAAAAAGCAGATTACGTCAAACGACAGTCGAAAATCATGACAGCACAAAGTCAGACGATCAGACCACGAAGCAGCATTGTGGAGTGAATTCGCTGTGGGCAAACCAAGGTTTATTTGCGATCATATTTGTCGAGTCAATGTATAATTCCCGCTAAATCGTTCAAAACTTAGTTCAGAGACTTCAAGGACGGAAGTCCACGCCAGAACTTGCGAACAATATCTTCTTATCCGCCAGCCACTACAAACGATATCTGAACGGAACTTACGACACGTAACTGAGATGTCAACTGCATCGGCCTTAAGCTTCTGTGAACCGGCTAGTCAGCATAAACTCTCTGGTGACAACTATGTCTATCAAATTGCGCATTTACGATTCGACTAATAAACCGGTACGTTCATGTATCAAGCACTGTGGCTGTTTCATATCGTAATATAAGTTGAATTAAATTACTTAGCTAAACACCCCCCCAGATAGACGAATGTATCAGCCATAATTACTGAATATGAAATTAGAATACGAACTATCTTAACGTTAACCTCCCATTTTTCGGGGTCTTCCAAATGAACATTTTCAAAATGGTAAAGTTTTCGCGGAAATAGAAATATGAAAACAATGCGAAGACCACGGTTTTCAAAGATGTCTACCCACAATCCCGTAGGTATTCCTCGTAACCCCCCCCACCCCACCCAAAAAATCACAACTATGCGCTATGCCAGTTGTGGGTCCCTGGATTTCACTATTTAAACACCACCAGGCGAATAAACACATCGACATGAAGGCATAATACGTCGATTACTTTTTAAATTCTACGTACGTCCAAATATCTTACTCAACACACTGTTTAAAACATTTGTTCTTTTCATTCTTCTGCATTTTCAGCGTTTTGGCAAGCGAACGGGATAAGATTTCTGACCGAATGATAAGTATTTCCAGAAAATATCCTTCTCCTAACTAGCGTAGACTTCGCCCTGAAAACAGTCAGCAAGATGTTCCTCCAAAAGTCTCGGCAATCACGAACAGACCACACGACTTCACAAAGCCAGAGATCACACAATTGACTTCATCAAGTGATGATTACAATGTTAACCTGTTACGTCATCACTTGACTGCCAACTCATGAGGAAAAATCAGAGTGTGACATTCCAGATTCACAAGGCGGCAAGTATTATGACAACTATCTTCTGGGATATTGTACCGTGCAGTCAGATAAGTACTGAACGACGTTTCGTACGCGTTCGTTGCCACCATCATCAGGGCTATGCAAAACGCCTGTCAATCGCTACGAGACTACACGGCGCAACAGAAAAGATAATATAGATACATATGGTGTCTGATCGGTTTCCTGAAACCTCACGGGCGACGACGGACCCCCCCCCCCCCCCCCCACCGAGTCGAAAGCAATCACCTACCAACACAAGCAGCAGGATTACTTTCCTCTAGGGTCTCCCCCCCCCCCACCCTAACCGAACGAATAAATAAATCTCACCAAATGCAAGAGGGGTGGGGGGGACGGACACAAAGAGCGGAGAAGCCTGGTATTAATTAACAACCTCCGAGGAACAACCAAGTTTCTGCTGCTACAGAGAATAGTCTTCATGAAGAATAAAACAGTGTTAACGGCGAAAATTCCACCTACGACCATGTTAAATCAATGGAGATGAAACGGAAATAAATTTATCCTGCGCCAAGCGGATCCTGGCATTATTTTGTCTCGAAATAACAGAAAGTAAGAGGCTTTTCGTGTTCACTACGTGTCTGTTATTAACACCAGTTCCAGGCGTCGATAAAGAAGACAGAAATTTAAAGCTTAGAACAGCGATGAGATATTTCTTCCTTCGTAGAACACTGTTCACCACTTCAAGCCCCTGAAGCAGACCCCCGTCTAATTATTATTTAAGGACTGAGTCCGTACCGCAAAGAAAACACAACACTTCACCATTAAAAAGATCAACTTGTAAACCCTTCGAAGCCGAAGATAGTCTAAATTATATTTAAAGAATCCAGTCCGTACCGCAAAGAAAACACAACACTTCACCATTAAAAAGATCAACTTGTAAACCCTTCGAAGCCGAAGATAGTCTAAATTATATTTAAAGAATCCAGTCCGTACCGCAAAGAAAACACAACACTTCACCATTAAAAATATCAACTTGTAAACCCTTCGAAGCCGAAGATAGTCTAAATTATATTTAAAGAATCCAGTCCGTACCGCAAAGAAAACACAACACTTCACCATTAAAAAGATCAACTTGTAAACCCTTTGAAGCCGAAGATAGTCTAAATTATATTTAAAGAATCCAGTCCGTACCGCAAAGAAAACAACACTTCACCATTACAAAGATCAACTGGTAAACCCTTTGAAGCTTAGGAAACAATTCTTGAGCAACGAATATGGTTCGCAGAGTGGAGGTACAGCTCCACGCATTCTTTAGTTGAAAATAATCTGCCAGCTCCACGCTCAAGCCCCTGAGGAAATCTCTACGCGGTAGAGGAAAGATGTGTCATCTGGAACCGAACTCGTGATCACTCAGGGCCGCAGCCAAGCGCATTTACTGACTGAAATAATTTATCCTGCAGAATAAGTAAGAAGACAAATGCTGAAAGTTGAACCCTTGTAAAAACGTTCGCGCCGGACAAGGGTAAACCAATTCTGAATCATATGAATCATTCTCGTAGTTAATGAAACGTGTAAGTGGTCGAATTGCATTACTTTGCGCCAATGATCAAAGCACGGAACATTCTGCTCAATTCACCCTGACGTTCTTCAAAGCTGATTTATCAGAGAAACGCTTGCAAACGCCGAGCTCAAAACACATCAAGATCAAATGTGAGAAAATTTCTACGTAAGGGGGGGAAAAAAAAAAAATTCTTCACTAACAAAGTTTGGGAGTTTAACAAACAATGCCGCACGCAATCACCCACACCGAAACAACTCGATTTTCGAGGCATATCCAACGAAGAGAAATGACGAGCGGTAAAACAAAACGCCAGTCACATAGTCGATTATAAATCCTTTGTTGTAATTAGGTCTACACTGGTGATTTCATTCCTAAATAAATTGAAACAGCATTGTAATGGCTTGCACATCATTAAACGTAATCTGAATCACGTAGTACACGCACAAATTTGTAAACATTTATTTTGCTGGAAGGTCAGTTCATTTGTATACTTGTAGTGTGTATGTGCGTGGAGTTCTTTTTTAATATACGAGGAAACGAACACTTGTTTGAATGCATGAATTATACTACGACACCACCGACGACCTTCTACACATTCTGTCTGGCATCGCACCAAGACACAGGGATCATTAGACACTTGTTATCTGCTGGTTCTCCAATTTTGATAGCCTTGGTTCTGTCCTTTCGCCAGATTACCATAAGAGAAAACATCTTTTCTTCGTAACTTGGAATACAGCCAGAAGCTAGGATCTCCGTTCCTCTTAAGGCAATAAACTGGACCACAAAACATCTTGCCCCTGGGCGGATACCAAGAGAGAAAGTGTGTACTGCCTAACAAATTCAAGAAGGTAATTTATATCTAAGTCAGATAAATTAATAAAACTACTCATAGCTAACAATACCGAGTTAAGAATTTTATCATGACGTTTTAAACAACGAAACTATTGTAACATTTCAGCTCACTGCTACTCGTATGCTGGGCTTTAGCTGTGAATTTAAACTGCATTAAAACAAAAGGCAATCAGGGAGGAAAAAAAACAATGTTAAAGAGTTACCATAGTAACAAAAAATCCCCATCCAGCCACTTCTGAGTGCAGACACAAATGTAGGTCTTCTTGCGAAGAGTACGTAAATGTTATCAGATTTTAACCGAAATTGGAATGTGTCGATAAATTTTACTAAAACTCCCCAAACACAAAACTTCATAAAAATCCGTTCAGTCGTCTCGTGTTATTCAATCGGGGGGATTGATTTCAATCATAACGCGACTTCTTTTAAAGTAACCAGCTTCTCCGTACGAAATTCTCCAATCAAATTAAACATCTATTGAGCTGGGCCCTTCTTGTCAATAAATACACACATAGTCACAAATAAAGAACTGGATCTTACTATCACATTTTTACTTATAATGGGTGTGGCAGTGGATTGGATTAACCTAGCAAAGGATAGGTGCAGTGAGGGGAGAAAATGTCAATTTATCGATAAAGGATCTGCCCATGGATTTAGCTACCTAGTTAAAATTCAAAACCGAATTACGTACCACAAATAAAGTGCGTATGGAACGTACTTAATGTCTTCTCGAGGGTAGATTATTCAACACGAAGTGGGGTTCGGTATATCCATGGTAAATTACTTAATGAGGTTTAATGATAAAATAGACGAGCAGTTGCGTGTTAGTATCCGGCACTGCTAGGAGAAAGTAATTACAATAGACAGGCCTATAGTACACTGAATGACGAACAGAGACAAAGCAATCACCGGCTGTGACAAAGGTATCTGCTGTTCCTCGTACCAAATGCTACGGTATTACTTATTTAAACCATTATCCGGCGAATTTAGTCTGCAACTAGAGAAAGCTTTCGTTCTTAGCCAGACGTTTTCTTCAGAGACACTGAACTAAAACAATAAAATCAGTTACTGATCAGGACAACCTTATGAATACATTTCCGATGACCTAGATCGCTTTTACACTAAAAATCAGTCACGATCGCCTACCAACAAACCCAGAATGGATAAACTTTGAGGAATGGATTATTAACTAAAGCAATCTGTATCAATTAAATGAGACAAGCGTACAACAACAAAAATTTACAAAGTAGGCTGATGAGATAACGTTCTAGATATGTGTTCCACGCGGTTCAGACTTCGGCCAGACTACTGTTCTGCTGGAGTAACAATTAAAAAAAAACACCAAGATCCCTTCCCTCCAAAACACTATCTCCTCACTATTCATGAACATTAAGACGGGATCAACAACAACCTATCCACATCCTGATACAACGAGAAATCCGAGACGAGGCATGAACCTCTGAGACGGCCTTGTTGTAACGCGGTATCACCGTTAAATCAGGATCTGTGAATAATCACATTTACGAGGCTCAGCCATAAACCTAACTTGTGCCAAACACCCCTGAATTCAACCCATCACGATGCAACTGATGAACGCATTACCATTTCGGACTTACAGTCCACTTCAAATTCACCAACAGTTTCGCTCCTCGAAGCCGAGGCTTTCATAACATTTAAAAATTCAGTCCGTACCGCAAAGAAAACCCAACATTTCACCATTACAAAGATCAACTGGTTAATCCTTTGAAGCTCGTCTATATAATATTTACGAATTCAGTCCGTACCGCGAAGAAAACACAACATTTCGCCATTACAAAGATCAACTGGTTAATCCTTTGAACCTCGTCTATATAATATTTACGAGTTCAGTTCGTACCGCGAAGAAAACACCACATTTCGCCATTACAAAGATCAACTGGTTAATCCTTTGAAGCTCGTCTATATAATATTTACGAATTCAGTCCGTACCGCGAAGAAAACACCACATTTCGCCATTACAAAGATCAACTGGTTAGTCCTTTGAAGCTCGTCTATATAATATTTACGAATTCAGTCCGTACCGCGAAGAAAACACAACATTTCGCCATTACAAAGATCAACTGGTTAATCCTTTGAAGCTCGTCTATATAATATTTACGAATTCAGTCCGTACCGCGAAGAAAACATAACATTTCACCATAACAAAATTCAACTGGTTAACGCTGTTCAAGGAAATAATCATCGTTTACTGTCAGAATCATACAAAAGCTAGCAACGCACTGCGCGAGTAAAATACAGTCGCTCCATGTTAAAAAAAGTGGTACGTATTCGGGCCACTAGACTTTAAAGGGTTTTAACATTTAACAACGTAAAACAAACATGGCCATTCACGACGATGAAGACGAAAGAAAACAAGACATGAACAGAGGAGAAAGTAAAGAAATGTACAAACATTTCAGAATAGGATATTATTAGCTGAAGAAATAACAGAACCCTTCATCTCCCCCTTCCCCGGAGGTTAAACAAACTACATTATGAAATTCAGTTGACACTCAATGCTTTTGGACCTCGTACATCCAAAACGCCCACAACAAACTACGTCAGCTCGTTGTACAATTTATAAACAAACGCTTAAATTGATCCAGAAATGGGGAATTTAAAACTCATTAAAACGGTTTTATTTCTGCAGTAGGCAGTAAAAATACACACAATCAAATTAAACGAACGTTCCAGTGAAAAAAAGGGTGAGATAACCTAACACCAGCTCATAATGAACCTCTGTGTTTAAAAGCAGGAGATCAGAGCGCTCGGCAGCAAACACGCAAAATTTAATTCAAGGCAAATGTTGCGTCCACTTAGCAAACAACAGGCAGGTTTAAACAGAAGACGGATCTGTAGGACTTCTGCATTAACCACGCGACATTTTTAAAGGTGAAGTGTTTTGTTCGCGGTACGGAATGAGTTCTAGCTTCAAAGGGTTAATCATCTGTGATCACTAGTTTCAACGTTCGCTCAAATAAGATAAAAGAACGAACACAAAAAAATATATAGTAAGAAAGAAGGATGAATTAAATACATATACAAAACCAAATTAGAATGAAAAAAAAACAAAAACAAACGAATAAAGGAAAGTTAGAATAGATAAGTGATGTTGGATTCTGGATCACACAAGCAGGCAACTTCATACCTCTGTAATCTACAGCACAAAAGTAAAAGATTTCAAGACGACAATTATTTATTTGAACTGTTAAAAAAAATCATCAGTGAATGATTCTGACGTACAGAAAGCAGGCGAAATACTGACCCACTGCTCCAGACACAATCAGTCTATACGAGCGGAGAACTGATTTGACCTTGAAGTCATGACGTCACGCTGAATGCTGTCCTGAGAACATTACCCCTTACTAAAAATGTTGACTGGCACACTTAACAACTGGATGTGTAATCAGTGGCCCGGAGAAACATTACAGAGCTGAAACTCTAATGAAGAGTCAATCGGTGTTTCTATACCGCGTATCAAAATGGCCGTGCGCCTGCGCAGATAGGTCGAGTCAATTCTCCGCTCAGACAGACAGTACTTAAGGCGGCAAAGGGAACACTGTGTACGAACACGTACCAATGGACACTTCGCTGTCGTGAGACGCCTGAATATTTCGGACCTTCTATCGGAAAAATGTCAGTACGGCGTTACATTATCGAAGACCCGTTATTGATAGAGGGAGTGTCATTTTACAAAGCAGGACAGCCAGATTGACGAAGGCTATTGGCCACAACACCAGGTATGACAAACGAGATTAATTTAAAAATCACATGATAATTCTGTCTCGTTTCAACCAATCAGGCAGAAGCAACTTCAAAATGCAGAATTTTTTTATATGATAGTTCAAGTGGTCCAACCTAACCTCAATATTTAATAGTGTCCATAACAGTCCAAGAATGGACCCTACCCTGAGCTACCTGAATCCAATTCACAACCATATTCCTTTGTTTATTCGATCTATACGACTAGGTATTCGAAATAAATGTAATTTCTTTCCCTTCTAAAATATCATTCATTTAATATTGTCCATCTACGACCAGGTCTCCCGATTGTTCACTTTCCTTCATATGTTCCGACTATTATTTCTCATCATGACCCATTCATATGATTATCCTTGATAAGATAAATAATAATATCTGAAGAAAAGAAGATTTTTTTTATTTTAAAATTCTCGACTGAGAGCGCCAGCTCTTTCGGACTACTGAGCCAGTACTTTAAAGAAAAATAACGTAAGACATCGGCGAAATGAATAATGGGGGTAGCGTAAAAGCATCCGAATGTAAATTTATACATCACAACGGAGACTGTCTGGGTTCTTGAGCAATATTGAGTTTCGCCTATGAATACGGTTTTATTAAACAGACTGAACAAAGTTTTTGAACATATTATCAGAAATATTGCCTTCGCACTACCTTCTGTCAGAGCCACATAATTTCCACTCGTTTCAAACAGAAATATTATCACAAACTGAATTACAGGGTTTGAGACGGTCAAAAAAGGTACGATAATTCTTAAAATTGCATTCGGTCCAAGTCAATCGAGAATAATTAAACCCACCCCGTGCTAACAACGCAAAGAAGGTACAAGACATCAAACACTAAAACAACAGGTCTATAATACCAAAGACTCTCCCTTACAATAAAATCAGAACCCTTACGATGGGGACAGAATTTGTTCCCGAAACGTCGGTTTACTACGGTAACCAGTTGACGCGGCTGATTGCCCTAGAATATTTTATTGATTGTACTCGCCGCGAAAGTCTCAAATCCTACTCTCCCCAACAGTTTCCACGGACAATTTACATACGCGACAAAACTGAACGTGGCGACCCATCAGTTACACGGTGTCAACTAAAGAAATATGGCAGGGTCCCCGTTCAATAACCAGGTTACAAAAACAGGTGAAAATTCAGCTGGAATATTATATTCGTGCAAGAATAGAAACACGAAGACATTCGAGGGCCTTCAGAAATATCAGTCACGAAGGCATATATAATAAAACAGCACGGGCAGTCTATTCCCCGCGTCTTCCTTCTCAGAAGCATGATCACTTGCATGTACGATATCGTGAGAACACTCCACCAGAACAGCAGATGGGGTGGCGCATCCCTCTGTACTTAACCTCAAACACACTCAATAATAGAGGTACTTGAACAGAAACTGCACAGTAGTTGGTATTATCATCTTCACGAACAGAAACGTCCAGCGATCGATAAACCTTCCTTTGTTACACAAAAACAAATGAAAAGTTTGTGGAAATATGAAAGCAAATGCGTCCTAATGGAGAAACAGCTGACCACTGTTCGGGCTGTATCCAACAGATCAGCCTTGATTTTTACTTACGGGTTTATTAAACATTAAAGCCGGGGAAACAAGTGAGGGGGGGGACATTTTTGATTTGTGGTTACGAAGGTCTCCAGGCAGTGCCCGCTTGTCTAAATATTTAAATTAAAGGCAGCTTATCTAGTGTAAAATAAACGTGTTATATAGGTACATTAAAACCCACCACGACATAATTTACAAATAAAATACCAGTACACATTTATTTCTTATATCTGGGTCCCACTGTAACAGACGAGGGTAAGATAAAATGAAGAAAAGTTTTCTTGAAGTTTAAAAATGTAATATTTGTAATCAGTTTTATAACACGATAGCATAACACACATAATATATAAAATTTTATCGTAAATAATTCGATCAAAAATACGTCATTGTGCAACACAATCTCACAGGCTCCAGACATCATTATCATCATCATTCCTGTATCTGGGGAAATCAAAATAGTCCAACGTTGACATCAAATTATTTCGTATCCACGGAAGCAATGAGGTATGTCTGTGCCCTTACCAGTAATTACCGCACAAAGAATGTGGAAATGTCGTTGTCTGACAGAAGACAACAGGACTAAGGTCAATGGCCCCATCTTCCACAAACAACAAAATGGAATATTAACGTCACTCAGAGTTCAATGACCTCAATCCTTATTGACTGACTGAAATACGGACGGACGGAATATATCCTGCCTGCAATTAAAAAATATTACGTTTTAAATAAGTTACGCTTAAAAACGAAAGCCACATTTCAAACAGCCTATTAGATCACAGACATCATTATATTAGATACCCCTCACAAAATTATAATAACATTCTATTCCCTGTCAGATTCATTCCAAATGTTTTGTATTCGTTTATGTAATAATTTTTGTTTAATTACTAATTTAATTGGTACTTGTATTTTAAACACTCAGTAAATCTTATTTTGCACACACAGTGTATATAAGGGTTTTGTAAGACTCTCAAAATAAACATAGATTATTTACTTAAACAGCGTTAACAAGCTAATATTTGTAATGGTGAAGTGTTGTGTTTTCTTTGCGGTACGGAATGGATTCTTAAATGGAATTTAGACGAGCTTTGGCTTTAAAGTGTTTTTTAAGAGAGATGCGACTGTCTTCCCTCTATAAAACGACGTTTACATTTATTTAGTAACTCCGTATGAGTACGTGACATGTTTACAGGTAATCAACTCTTTGCGTAATTTACTCGATCGATTTCTAAACTTCCGGGCTTAATATGAACATGGAAGAGAATCTTTCCAAGTAAGTGAATGTTTTATACCTGTGTAAAATATGTTATTTTAAGTCGGTGAAAATTTGAATTGAAATTTTCATATGGTTATGTCTCAGCGTAGTCTTGTACATGATTACCAGCGACTTGTTCCACGGATATTTTGATAAAACCATACACAAGTCTACACTTCCTCATATAACCCATAAGACAACACAATCAGGTGTTGGAGACGGTAGCGTGTCAGAGTGCCACTCCCACCCCCGAGAGAAACACGACTAAACCAATTTTAAGTCCTCGCGGTGGCGAGTATGAAATTTTTTTATCTTCTGGGATGTTACGCCCTGATGAAGGAAGTATTAATCACCTCTGAAACGCCGTAAATTTCTACCAGACTACACGACGAAAAATCAAAAAGGGAGCCGAGTGTCAGGCGAACATCAAAGCAAAGTCGATCACACGCTAAATTAAAAATCAGGTCATGAAAACGTATGACGGAGTGGAGTTATAGATCCAGAAGACAATGACTGGTCAGCTTCATGCGACACGTCAGCGAAGATAAGATCTCCACTCCCTGCCGTGAATCAAACCCCGGTCATCCAGCCAATGGTTCAGTCATACGTCCGACGCTGACTGATCTATCTGCAGTGCCCGTAACTTTTCCTCCACTCCCCTAGACATCTTCCAAGGCGCGATGCACGATGCTGTAAAGGCAATGAAATAATGACGTGCAACCAAGCGCTGTATGACTAAAGTTACGGAAGAATTCTCTGGCACTTGCCATTCCTCTGCGAGTGGAAACGAGATTTCTGTCGTCCACCACCACCCCCCTAGAGCCGCGAAACCATATTTCTTTTATTTCTGTAACATTCTCTCTCTCTCTCCCTTCCCATTTCCAGCTAAACGAAATGTTTCTTTTTTCATTCCGATGCCTGTACTTTTTTTACTCTAAATAAATTCGTTTGTGGACGACAACGTAAGAAGAACGACGCAATTATTTATTGAAAGATGAAAATTGATGATACAGAGTTATTGAAAATCGCATAGGCCAAGATTAGATTCTCTTTTTCTTTTTTCTTTTTTTGAAATTCAAATCGAGCCCCACATTTCCATTCTGGCTCTTTTCTTTTCACTGTCCAATTTATTATTTCGTCTCGGATTAAGAAACCGATATTCTTTTTCGCGATTTTTAAACAATGCCAGAGTAGAGATATATCACCCATCGTTTCATAGCGAAGAACCACATTTTTCTACTTCCTTTATAATTCTGTTTGGATTCCTAGCGTCACGAGACACTTCCGTGTGTTTCCTTTACTGTACGACAGACAATCTACCGGCACAGCTCTCAAATAACCTCACTGTATTAATCTTCTACTTCACCACTGATGCAAGTAAAAATATGAACATCAAAGCTGATAGCTGCAACATTCAGTCTTAAAATATGAAGACCTTGTAAAATGTCGCATTTTCATTAATTATTTATTATTATTATTATTATTTTAGTGTTCTGTCTGACGACAGGTCCATATGAACAGGATCCTTCCATCCTTTTCTCGGACTGGGACCTGTTCATATACGTTCTTGGCAGATGATCCAGAAGTGGTTTGCCATTGCCTTCTTCTGTGTGTGAATGGAGTAATTGTTGGGATGCCACGGAGGAAAACTCCGTGTTGCCTAGACCACGGCCTTGCCCAACACAAGTTATAAATTCGGGCACAGCCGGGAATCGAACCCAGGATTACAAGGCCAGCGTTGTAACCGCTAGATCACCGTGGTGGTTTTTCATTAATTAATCACATATTATTACTCGTAGTTCGTTATAGTAACGGAAATTCGTAACAGACAGACATTTTTTTTAAAATCCGAGCAATAAATGATAACATTGGAGAAAATATTAATATAAAACTGTTACCCTGCAAAACCAAAGGGGGTTATGTAACAAATTTAAAGAAATATGTCAAATATCGAGGTCTCACGAAGCATGTAGTTAAAACGTGGTGGTTATCCTGTACCATGAAGACATTTGGGGACGTGAATGTAGTATTAACCTTGGCATAAGTGATTACCTTCATGCTCTGACCCCTTTAACCCCCTAAAAGAAATCCCAGTACCCTGCCCTGCGTTATAAACTGGTCTTGATATGGCGGGGTATACGTTTAGATACAAGTTCATTCACGGTAAATAAGAATGAATTCCCATTCTGGACCAAAACTGGATAATATATCAAATGTGGTTATTTCTTGCACGTTTGAATTATTCATGAAAACAGTTAAGATTCCCTATATTAAACACAAACCTATTTCTTTCAAAAAAAAAACACAATCCAGTCACTATCAGCTTGTGACCCAACTAAGCAAACACAAAAAGGTTTTGTTTCAAAACGCGATTCGTAGAGCAACATGACAGGCAATTTAAATCGGTGAGACATCGCAGTGGGACAAACTTTTTAAACCGAAGTAGGACTCCCTCATGTGGCTTGAAATAAAATTATGTCCGTGGAAGAATAACAAATTCACGTCTCAGGGTTTCTGTGTGTCAGACAGAAGCCATCAGTATTTTATCGCGTTGAGTAGAAAGCATTATCTGTGGGTCCGCAAGCATCAAGGCCCACATAATTAAGAGTTTCATAATATGTACGTAATCTTTTACAGTATACTGTCACACAAAACCCAAATGGAATAAATTATCAGAGATTCTCAAACGACTGGAGGATAATATTAAAATCGAACATAAACGGATACTGTACGAGGCTGTGGACTGAATTAATTTGATTCAGTATCGAGTCTAGTAGCAGACACTTATAAACACGGTAATTAACTTCCGGGTTTCATGAATGGTATCTTGACTAGCCTTGCATAGCTTAATCCAATTATACGACACGATGCCCACAGATTCATAACTGAAGTTCAGGCAAGTGACTCAAAGTTATTGAGTGACATGTTTTTCAACTGCTATGAAACACCGCTGTATCGTTTGCTAGGTTACGAAACAGCGTCAACCAACTGATCTTTGTAATGGAGAATTGTAGTGTTTTCTTCGCGGTACGGACTGAATTCTTACGTAATATTTATACGAGCTCCGGCTTCAAAGGGTTAACCAGTTGATATTTGTAATGGTGAAGTGTGGTGTTTTCTTCGCGGTACGGACTGAGTTCTTACGTAATATTTATACGAGCTCCGGCTTCAAAGGGTTAACCAGTTGATATTTGTAATGGTAAAGTGTGGTGTTTTCTTCGCGGTACGGACTGAGTTCTTACGTAATATTTATACGAGCTCCGGCTTCAAAGGGTTAACCAGTTGATATTTGTAATGGTGAAGTGTAGTGTTTTCTTCGCGGTACGGACTGAATTATTAAATATTATATAGATGATCATCGATATCAAAGGTAAAAAAAATGGTGGTGGTGTTAATTATTAGAAGTTTTTGTATTGTGGTTGAACTATAATCTTCACTGTAATATTCTATCGGCGTCTCACATTAAGAGAATAACACGGATTGAATTTATTTGAGAACATGATGCTGTGTGGAGATGAAGCGACAGTAGGATGAATTGGAGCTCCATTGTTTGCAGTCTTCACTAAATTTCAAAAGACGATCAAACCAAGGAGGATGAGATTGACGGGGCATGTAGCGCGCATGGGAGAGTTGAGAAGTGCATACACAATTTCGACCTGAAGGAAAGATAGTAATCGGAACGTAGATAAGCGAAGATAATATTAAAATGAAACTTAGGGAAAACAGTTGGAGGGTTCCCATAAAATGCAAAGAATCACTCGTCTATCTCAGCGTCCTACTATTGGCTTCTCCAGGACGACACTGTTCCGTGGAGAGGTGTCAAAATTCTTTTTGTCCAACTCTGCCACTGTGAGCTTGTCTAAATCTGTGAAGCCGTGTCAGAGAATTGGTGAGACACGACTTAACGAGGAAGCTGTTTCGAAATGAATTTCTAAACGCACCTAAAAACCTGCAGGCGAAGACAGACCTGTATACGGGCAGACCGACGAACTAACAGACTTTAGATGGACGACAGGCGGACGTCTCTACTGGCTGGTGCGGTTTATACGGGTAAGGCTTCATCCTCGTGTAGAATGACTAGAAACGAGCAGTGCTGTAACACTAGTATAGCCAGGCAAAGAAACGTGTCTTCACAGTATTATTATAATAGTGTATCTGCGTAACATAGGAGCCTAAAGAACATATATCCATGGAGACAAACTTCGAATAGATGTCACTAAGGAAAACAACTACGAGTTCAAAGTTTATAGTCGCCATAAAACAATTACGTAGCCCCAAACCACTATCCTATTCACCCCCTAGGGACGAAATATCGACTATTCTCCTTCTACGTCGACTTTATTTACAGCGACCAAATGGAAAATCTTACGAAGTTAATGTAAGATTTTCAAGCCCCCCCCCCCCCCAACAAATACTTATAGAACTTCTAACAACAACATTTCTAGCCGATATCGATAGTTCACGACCCCCATAAACATCTAGAAACAAATGTTACATTTAGATGCAGTTACAGCAGCGAAAATTCTTGGTAGATAAGAAAATACAAAGACGTAGACTGGATTCATCTGGCGCAGAAAGGGGTCAGGTGGTGGGATCGTGGGTAATCTTCTGGTTCCATAAAAGGCGGATACTTTCCTGGTAATATTTTTTACCTCTGTAATTTGTTTTTGTGGAGTATGCGAAAAAAGAAATATTTGAGGACAGCCATCCAACCAGACCTACTTCTTAGAACAATGAACAGAATTCGCATTCAGAAACTCTAGTTGGACGAGAAAACCTACAAACAAACGGAAGATTTGTTAACTCACGCTTTCAGTTTCCTGCTAGTAACGGACAATTATATCTGTTCTACTTGTTTTAAAAGTTTTCAAGTGCATCAGCCCTCAAAATAATATTACGACATTTTCGCTTGATTCTTTGAAGCAAGATTTATAATCAACCGGCACGAATTTTATCAACCCATTACCATGATCTTTGTAATGCAGCTGCGATGAGATTTCTTTAATGTAAGAACCTAATTCTCAGATATTACCTTTTCATCGCGCAGGATAGCACAAAATTGCGGGTAGCATGCGGACTGCGGGACCGTGGTTGAGAAACCGTGCTAGAATTGGTATCTGGTTTTGGTCCGTACGTACCCAACCTACCAAATGGATGGTTAAAAACAAAATGCCTGCCCGTATACAGAACAGATTTGTTTTCCGGGTAGACCGTATGACGTCATCGGCCACTTAACACCGTAGCTGATGAATGTAAATGCTGTTCCCCTATTTCGACACAAACTTCAGTTCTAACCGGATATGAGATTTCAAGTGCTCAAAGCTGTGTTAAATTTTAACATGTGCCTCCATCACTATCAACTAGAAACGGAATCTAACCACATCGTCCATTTACGTACACTACGAAACAAATCCTCCAAATCAGAAATTCTAGCAATATGTTCCGCGCAACAACGTATCAGGAAACAGGAACGTTCATTACCGCAATCACAAGAGCTCGACACTTGGACTCTGTCCTCAGGCAGCCGAGTCTAACCCGCTGTCAATAAATCCACTGGACAAGAACGTCATTCGTGCGACGCGGAGGGGAAAAAAAAATAAAAAAAATTTTTGACGGCAATGATCGCCCTGATGATGGAGGCAACAAAAAACCTCGAAAAACTTCTGCTCACATGTCTCTCCAAAATGGACTCTCATCCACGCTTAGATCTCTTAATGGTCTCTTCCTTTCAGCGTTGCTGACTTAAAGTGGGTACGAATGTCTCATCGTCCGCGTGAATGAGCCACGACTTAAATTGATCGTTCTTATGACGAGTAGCAGAAACTACAAACCTCCTCCTCACTGTAGAATTATTTTTTCCATCCTCGTCTCAGGTTCAAAACGGGTTGCAAAACAGAACACACGCGTTGAATCAAGAGAGATTGTACTTTTATAAATATCATTCACTGTCGATGTATTATCCTTTGTTTATCGCCGTCATCGGGTTTTGTGAAATAAGACACCAAGCAACGAAAATTGGTTGGGCTTAGATCGTTTTTGCACTTCTATGGCCGTCTAGCAACCACACCAGAGACTTAAAAGAAACGGATCACTCAAGCATCGGACTTTGTATACGAGATTAAGTTTTTCTGCTTCGAGTGTGATGAATGATCCAAGTACAGTATCTTCACTCAGGAATGACATCAGAATAGTTCTCCAGAAGTAGCAAACAGCGAACGTAAACTGGAAGGTTGTCTCTCTCACGTAAAGCGAACACAAAACTTGAGTGTGTTTTTGAGGACAGGACGGTGCAGAAAATTTCAAAATAAGGGGCTCCACGATTTTCACCGAATATTAAGATGAGGCGGGCGTTGAATGTACTACACTGATTTGGGCGATGCAGAAGAAATTTCTGGAGATCATGAAGACGTCACACTGAAGACCAAGGCGTGAATGGAAAGACAGTATTAAAATTAGCTTTCGAAAAACATAGCTCAAGAGAGACTCTGGTTACAGGCTGTCGTGAACACTGTATAGAATCTTTGGCTTCTACAAAACGCAAGGATTTTGAGTAGCTGAGCGTAGCTTTTCAAAGTGGGTCTCCCTGCTCTAAGGAGTTAGTTAAACTAGGAGCTTTTTACTGAAGAACCTCAACCACGCTATACAATACATTCCTGAATGGAGCACAGCTTCCTACTCTTTAGAAGCTGACTATTACTCAGCCGGTCAAGAAATTTTCAGCCTTTTACGGAAATCGATGGTTCACACAGCGTACAGAAAAATCCGAGAACGTTTTTGAACTACAAAGTGGCAGACGAATTTCCACTACATTCTGACAATTTCAATGCTTTCTTGGCTTTTTACATTTGCGTGTAAGGGATTACAGCGCCTGCGGGTAGGAGTGTAAGCTACCTGCACAGGATGTACGAAATATCTTTCAGGTACAAGCAACAGCGCATTCCAGTAATTGCAGGTCTTAAAACTGGGAATGCGATGGACTTTCTACCTGCAGTGGAGAGGTATTCTACACCAAAAAAGGTCGGAAATACTCGGAAACGCGAGATCTAAGACTCCATCGCCTGAACACTTTGAAATCGAAGCTTGTCTAAATATTCAAGAATTCAGTCCGTACCGCAAAGAAAACACAACACTTCGCCATTACAAAGATCAACTGATTAACGCTGTTTAAAGGAATAATAGAAATTTATTTTGACACTCGTATAACAGTGGTATTCAACCTTTTTTGTTCGCGTACCCCCAGATATAATTTCTCTTCAACTTTGTACCCCCAGAGTTGTTGGTGTATAATTCAAGTTATACATAGTATATAATCTACATCTAAAATAAATTAAATAAATTACATTACTGATTATTCAGTGTTTATCATAAAATAATATATATTTTTTTTTAAATTTCACGTACCCCCTAAGATGTCTTCGCGTACCCCAGGTTGAATACCACTGGTATATACACTTACCACTGGGCATCGTGGGATTCCACTTTACAAGGAACGCCTAATGTTCCTTTGTTAATGCGTAAGTAAAGATTCCCCGTCCCAGGTAGTGACTGGCGAGTTATCAACTGTGACAGAGGCCTCTGAATCACTTTCGCCTTGGAGTTCTGCAATGACCTGGCGCCAGGACGTGTCCAGATACGATGAGTTGGTGAAAGTGGGTGTGACCGCAGTCAGCAACATGCGTTACTCATGTACATAAAGCTTGTATGACCAGGGCTAAATCAGTCCACACTATGACTCTATACATATAAGACCCATTTTAATATTATCATCACGGCTATTTGTAATACGTCCCACGCCCTAGCTCTTCTGTTAAAGTTTTTGGTTCTCACCGAGTGCCAACGTCATAACCCATGCCACCTTCCTCGATCTAATCATTCAAATCATGTTTGATGATTTAAAATCATGAAACTCTCAGTACGTAATCTTCTCCGTTCTACTTCGTCTGAATAGCTCTCAGCCAATCAGCGCCCTGTTCTCAGATACCTGCGACGAGAGAATTCATTCTCTGAGAACTTTAACTTGTGTAAGTGAATTTGCATGTTGAAAAGTCAAAGTTCCTGCGTTGTGTGTGTATATTTCCAAGATTATTTTCTTGGGACGAGGAGGTGAGATTGCTTTCACAGTACGAATGTCAATGCGAAACGTCGGATATCACCTGATCTATTTCTTTTGTACTAAAGCAGCAGCTGCTTAGTTTCCAACGACAGAATAACAATTACATACAGGGTGCCCCAAAAAGATGTATACACATTATAATACAGAATATTAACCTTGTTATTGAACTTCGTGTATTGGGTTTACGAAGACATGAACAGAGAACATTCTGAACATCGACACCAGATTCGCAAATTCACGAAGTGGCCATGCTGACGTACGTTTATTGGTCTTTTATATCATTCATTGAATGTGTGTGTATATATATATTTTTTTGGGATAACCTATATCTTGATACTCTAATATGAAACAAGGCAAAGTTGGTTATTGAGTTTGAAAGCGAAGTTTCTGAAAGCAAAGTATGTTTTAATGGATCGCTGTCTGCATCGGACGGATGGACACATGTGTGCGTACCATGAAGTACGTTACCACTTACATTGCCGCTACGTTATCACATAACAGAAAGAATAACAACTAGTTCGGACACCAACATCGTGAGGAACTGTTGGCTCAATAACATTAAACGATGGTATATCAACTGAACACGTCACACAGCGTTGTAACATCTATTAATGAGTAAAAGTATGGACGGGGAAACGGTAAGAATTTTGAGAGAAGGAAAATTTGCTGTCGCGCTGCGACACTATATACACTAGATATATTTAGAATTACCGAGATAGTCTGCAGATCAACAAAACTGATTTGTGCTGTCTTATACCTTTGTCAGTTGCTATAAGAACCTGTTACGTTTACAAAGGATTCGGTGTTTATGGAACATTCTGTGAAACAATAAGCTCGGGAGATTACGTAATTCGGTTCTCATAGGCAATGAAACGTATCACTTTGTGCGTCCTTCAATTTGAAACACAACATTCCACCCCACCCCCACCCACAACTTACCCAAATCCTTATTTTTCAAATATATAATGCAAAATACTGAATTATTACAGCCGACCTTGAGAGTCTATCACGCACTTTCAGGAATGAAGGAACCACACGAAAGGTATTTTGAACAGGTAGAAAAATTACTTGTCAGCTATAAATAAAAATCGGATTAAGTAACCCCACACTTTTACAATAAGACTCCCTCCAAAACAGAAAAGGGGGGGCAGAAATTTCAGCACACAAAGACGTGCTTACATTTTTCCCTTCTGGGGCGTCCAAACATTTTAAAAGTGGAGATTTGTAAATGATTTGAGGTTTTCGCGGAACGACTGCCGTTTAGATGAGCATGAAACTTCTTAATGGTTATTCTCAGATTCCTGGATGGTTTTACATCTGATCTGGGAGAGTCTCAGAACTTCTGTGGCAGAAAATTATGAAAACGGCTGAAATCTTCCGATTCTGCTCGCTTAGATATATATACCAAGTCGCTTAGGCTTCAGACCACACACACACACACACCAGAGTCTAAAAATCTGATAGTACGTCAGCCAATTCAAGACCAGTTCGTGATATAATTTTCCTGCTGTCGGTGAAGAATGAGATTTAACGAATTTCGCGTGAAAAGACAGGGATGAAACGACAGACGAGTGATATCCATGCACTAGTGAAATCAATTATCCTCGGAAAAGCGATAAAGTTTCATTCCCCGTTCTAGGAACTTAATAAAAGCGAGATGATGTAGCTGAAGGAACGTCACCTAAGGCGATATTCAGTTGGAATATCTGTGACAGAACTCGCCACGAGTAGCAAAACTTTGCCGTGGCACAAGAAGCATCTTTCTTTACTTAACTATCACAATTAGAATAACAAAAATCATGATCATTAATTTTCCGTGACGAATAATTATGACGATAACAGAGATAATGGAAAATAGCTTTGAACGAAGATACTGGAAGGGTTTAAATGGGGGGGGGGGCCTGCGATCACGAAATGGCGCAGAAAAGAATTTTTTTCAATTAATTGACAGATGGCAGTGATTATGGTGATAGCAGACGTATAATAATAAATACGAGCACAAATATTGTCGTAACGTGGACACAGCTACAGCGTTAGTCAGCTGATCTACGTAATGGTGAGGTGTTGTGTTTTCTTTGTGGTACGGACTGAGCTGAGGTTTCAATACGTCAAGAAACTTACAAATAAACATCTCGACACAGGTTTTCCTCTGTCTTCAAGCAAATGCTGAGATGGTTCCCAAGTTCCAAGTTGCCACTGCAAGCTTCTCCTGCAGCCCTCCCGATTTAAATTCATCAAAATTTACCACCCCTTAACGCCGTCAAAATTTACCCCCCTCCCCTCAGTAGGAACTTCTAAATTATGTATTAAACTTCCAAATTAATAGTCTCAGCTTTCTCTAATACAAAATTTCAAAATTCCGCCTTTTATGCCAATCATCACACTAACGCCTTCACTCTTACTTTATCCTTAACAGAAGGACGAGCGGGCATTGCCTGGGGACCTTCTAGCTATAAGATGCTCTTTCTCCCCCCAGATATCGAAGTGTCTCTCACTTCTCCCCCACAAATTTCCTCTTTCTCTCTCTCTCTCTCTCTCTCTCTCTCTCTCTCTACTTACAAATAAAACTGGGCATCCATTTTTTAAAACTAACATCAAGTATGTAATAAACTTCATTACACTGCATGGTTTCAGTAGTCCGACACTTGTAAGTTTAGGAGCAGGGATCACTTTCAGGCTATTTGGCTTTCAAGAGACCTTACGATTGCTGAGAACTTCTGTTATCAAGGTTCACATATGTTCGTTGATACACGAACAAACGTATTCTTAGAACTGCCAACACGTGGTTTAACACGGCAAGGATTATATTAAAAAATCAACACGTTTCTTGTTCAACATTCCTATTCTAACGTCCAACGAGTGACCGACAAGCTGGAGAACTTGATAAAATTATCAGGTACTACAGCAAAGTCCACTTCAGCATTTCCTCCCACACATTTATCAACCTCAACATGCTTAACTCTTCACAATGCAGAGATATGAACTTTGCATCTTACATAGTTGCAATGATAAATTGTAATTCAATCTTATTAGAATAAATTAATCATCACAAATCAGTAACTATTAAAACAAATATAAAAATTAAATAAACTGCAATATCCCCCAAAAGAATACAGTTCCATGATTTGCTAATATAGAGATTCGTTCGTATCTCTAAAAAAAAAAAATTCTAAACAAAACTCAAAATTTTCGCAGCGTGTACCCTACGTGGCGGAATTCGTGACACAAATATTTTAAACCTAAAGAAAACGAGAATAAGACATAAGAAGTTGTACCTCGATTCGTACATTACAAAGTAGGCCAGTGTGCCTGTGCGACGAGAACCAAAGTCTTTAATTATCTTCCTGAATATTCTTCATACGGATACTCAAATTCCTACTTTAAAAACGAAAAGAAACGTATAAAAACTTCCCTAAAACCAGATTATCCCACTGCCAACTTGAAATTCCGTTCTTCAACATCAAGTAATCATTACCTCGTTGTGATCGGACAGTGGAGTAACATTTCCTTGTACAGAGGCCACACCTTTCAACTACCACCAGCATTCCAATACCAACCGACGTCCATCGGTCATTAAATCAAACGGAAATGCATCACGAACTAACCTTCTGCAAACATGCGCACTGACCTTGAGGCAAACATGACGAAAGACTGATAATAAAATATTTTATTTATATAAATATATGCTCGATTCTAAAGAGGGGAGAAATGCATACACAATTTTGATCGGGAAACCTCAACGGACCACGGACCTTGGTGATGGAAGAATAATGTAAAACCGAAACATCCACTCGATTTCACTGAAACCGCAAAATCTCATGTAGCAAATGAAATGTTACGTAAATATTCACTCTATTACTAATTGTTTGAGCAGATGGTCAAGCCATGTGATACACACCACATCCAAAGGGTCCGACCTTCATAAACCGGTGTGTGTAACCCAGTTACTGTCATTAAATCAATGCAGTGCCTTACAAACAAGGATTACGTACGTAATGGTGTTTCGGGGTGATGCACACATCCGACTTTAAATTATGAGAGACGTGGTTCATGCACTTTACGTTATTGGCAATTACCTGTCTTATAGTAAATGGTTTGAGAAGCCACAGTGGAATACTGAATCCAAAATAACGGACTTTGAACGAATTTATCACATTTCTAAAACAAATATATACTTGTACTAGATACAAGACTCAAACGCGCACATTGAACTCCGATATATAGTCATTTAATAAGTGATCTTTCAAATGCAGCTTAAATACCGAGGCTTTTAGGCTGTTATCTGGAAAAGATTATTCTGATACATACTTAAGTACAAATGATATGCTTGTACGTGGCAATGATGGTCTTGTTGTGGGTTGAAAAGCCGTGTGGGCTCGCAGGCAGATAACGTTTCGGAGGAACATACAGTCTCCATCTTCATGTCTAAGATCTTATGACAGTGACGATAACGATTTTCTGAATTGTGTCGCCGTGTGGACTCGCTGGTAATGCCATTTTTAGACCTGAAGATGGAGGCTGTGTATTTTTCGAAAACTGTGGTAACCATCGTCGTCTTCACAGGACAAGGTAAATCGACAAGAGAATGAACGAACAGGGTGATGAAATATATACTTTGAACAGAGACAGAAGAAAGTAACCATTTGCATTTACGACGAAAAGGAAAGAGAAATACTTTTGCTACGCTGAGCAGCTATCAGCTTGTACTGTGCTAAGTTGAGTTGTCTGAAACACGGCGTTGAATAAAAAATTTTCTATAACTCACATTACATTTGTACAAAACCAGCAAAAATATTCCAGGTTTTTCCTGCTCGAGGAAAATTACGATTATTAATACCTGAAGAAGGCAGCAATGCGGGGTGTTTCAGTGCCGACCCCTTCCGCCCATCTAACCTACATTAGTCTACGTCATTGAATAGATGTTTGTGAAAATTCATAAAAGAAATGTCTCTCGGTCTCGTTCCCACACATTGCACGCTCCAGCTGATGTACAGGAAAAGCCTGTGAAATTAACTTAATACAAACTTACACGTACCCGGAGGTCGGATGATTTCTGTCCAACACACGTTACGCACCTGCGTACGTACATCCGCTCATAGGTACGATAAGACAGTCGTGAAAAAGCGCGCCTTTTGTACCTACCACGAAAAATAAAAGAACTTTCAGGCCTATCTCGAAAAATATTTATACTGCTCATCAAAGCATGCATGAATACTAATTTATTTCAGTTACATAAAATAAAGCCTCTGCTACGTTTCTCACGGTGAGTAAAACAATGGCTGTTTTCAGGGTTGTAACGTAGTGTAATCCGGTAGAAGTTCACCGACGTTTCAGAGGTTCTTGCTGCCTGGCGATCGTGGATGCAGCAGTACATCTGAAACGTCGGTGAACTACCAGATTACACTGCGCTAAAACCCAAAAGACAGTCATCTTCAAGATCAGTAAGCCTTGAATTCCATAAAATACGCAGAATTTCCTGACATCCTGGGCTATTACGAACAGTTTAAGGTCTCTGCTCGTTCAGTTATTAGCATCCTAAATCTGAGTTTCAATTCCACGAATTGCACTGCACAAACAGACCACATTTCAGATAAAATCCAAAGTTCCTACAAACAGTTTTACACTCAAACTAAGTCAATCGTTCCTGAGCTCGCGAATTTGCGAAAGGGTTGTGATCGGTACTGCCCACTGGTGGGGGCGAGGGGCAAATCAGCGTCTCTCTGCTCTTCTACCGACGCCGATTTCTCAGGAACGGAACTCCATCATTACATTTACACGTTAAACTTTTACGCTTGCTCAAAACTTCACCGGCTTTCAGCTGCTGCAGCCACGCCCATCAATCAAAATAATTTGAAAATGGTTTTTTTCCGGTCTTCCAAAATATCAGCTGCAGGGTGCACACATCGAGGATCCCGACGGACATTCCTCTGCGTGCTTATACAGAATGTCCAACGTAACTCGGAACACACCTTATCACATGCGACGGCTATGTTCTACGTCGTAATTAGCTCATTTCACGGCAGATGGTTCGCTGCTGCTAAGACATGCTACCGTGGCTAGTTCAACGTTAACCGGGACACCCTGTATAAACAAAGGCGTTGTTCGTAATTCTGCATTCCTCACTGGCCTTCGCGTTAATTTATTGCAGATACATGGCTTCAAACATTATTTTTGTCCTCCCTTGAATGTTCTGTTATCCTAAGCCCCACACACTAACTTTCCAATTTATTAATCATTCATTATCCTAGTTAGAGACGCGACGGTATGTGGCCAAATTACTGACAGTGTCGTAAAATAAACAATATATTAGATTTTTGGTTCACGGCCATGAAGATGGAAGCAGTATGTTCCTCCGAAACGTTTATATCTGTTAGAAAGCCCACAAGATGTAAAAGCCCGGAATATTGTCACGAACTAAACATATGAAGACTTCAACTACTGAGGCAGTCATTAAATAAACAAGGAATAAACAAATAAAAACTGATTTTGTATGAGTAAATAAAAAATGCAAACCAAAATACGACAGCTCCGTCACGGATGCACGCCGTCAACAGAAACACATCGACAAGCCGCACGCGACTCGCGGGACACGGGCTGCCAACTCCTGACCTGAACTATATCATTTGTATTCTAATATCGAATCTGGAGTGGACCACACTCACTCTTTCCACTGAAAAATACAATATTAAAAACGCCCACACTAAAGTTTATACGCGCGTATAGCCGGGAGCCGCTTCCGACCTCCGGGGTCTAATTCTGACCACGTCTACAGTCAAATGTACTGTTATTTCGCCTGGAATGTCTTCGATAAAACGTATTTCTTACTCAACCAAAGTTCCGGGTGCAAGTGCCTAAGGACAGTCATTAAGGCGGGCAGAAGTAAACAGCGTTTACGTAGCAAACAAGCTCTGGAATCAATATAAGCTCAGAACACGGGGATGAACAAGAACTTGGGAGATCAAAAACATGATTCTGACCTTACCCTGCCGTCTACACGCCATAGGTAATTTTCTTTCATCCGATAGAAAATTAAAATTTCGTTTTGAATTATCTTAACTGCATTGCATCTTAAGTTAACGCAAAATTCGTTCTGGGGAAACACATGTAATTGGGCAATGATAACTCATTTTGTCACGTAAAAAAAAAAGCACACGATATTTCAGACTTGTTCGAAAACAATTTTCATACACATTTCGTACATTTATGTACGTACAAGGAAACATTCCTTGGCCACTCAGCTTTCTAAAGGGACTGGCCAATGATCTTATCGTGAAAACAAGTGAACATGTCGTCAGGGAAATGTTGTCTTGTGAAAAACGTAAACACTGTAGACCTAAGCCCATCCGAGACTCAAATTTACGAATGCCAGCTTTTCAAAAAAAGTTACAGAGTATCGGGCGAGTACAATAATTTGACGGTTTCTGACGACGTGTTCATCAGTAGACGACAGTTTGTGACGTCACACATAATGCGTCACGAACAGAAAATGACGCATGAATTCTGCAAATGATATTAAAAGCAGCGTGTAATCTATCGATTATAAAAATTTGTGATTCCTCGTTGTCGTCAATAAATTACGTCATCAACAATGCCGAGTATAAACAAACTCGGCATTGTTGTAGAACACGACAATGCCGAGTACAACACAACAATGCCGAGTACAACACAATGCCGAGTATAAACAAACTCGGCATTGTTGTGAAACACGACAATGCCGAGTACAACACAACAATGCCGAGTACAGCACAACAAAGCCAAGTATAAACAAACTCGGCATTGTTGTGGAACACGACAATGCCGAGTACAACACAACAATGCCGAGTTTACGTCATCAACAATGCCGAGTATAAACAAACTCGGCATTGTTGTGGAACACGACAATGCCGAGTACAACACAACAATGCCGAGTTTAGTGTCTTACACAAGATTTTAAAACGCAACCAACCCCCCCGAAGGGGTTTGTTGCTCTTTAAAAACTTGACCAACCCCTTCGAGGAGCTCCGAAAGGAGCGTTCTGTCCTAGTAAGATAAAAATATGGCGTACCTTTTCTGCAAATCTCTACTTATTCCAACACTCCCAGTCCGAATTATAATTCGTACGATTTTTTAAAAATTAAAGCATTTGGAATCCAATAATTAATTAAGCAACAATAATTAAATGGGGCACGAAACTGAGACAAACTGTTCCGTGTATAAGAGCCGACCTGTGTTAGGTCTGACTTCAGTCAAGGTTAGAAAAGCAATTTCATCATCACCTTTCCAACATTCGGCTTATAGTGAGGGCTGTTACTGCAAAGCAAGAATCCTTCCATCGTGTTTTATAGGTCCACCTAAATACCTTTTACATCCTGTGAAAATGTTCTTTCATTTCCGCTGTTATTTTTCTGTAAATTAAATCGTGTTACCCACAATTTTGTCAACGTTTAATTTTTTTTTCTACGGTCAAAAACGAATTATCCAGCATTCTTCTCCACGAAATTATTTTCTGCTGATATTAATATTTTCCAATATTTTTTTCGCAATAGCCGTGATATAATGTAAGTTAATGCTGGTCTAGCAAGTTAATTATAAATTCTTACTCCGACGAGTCTGAAAATTCTTAGAATTCTTTCAAAGCCAATGTCTTTTGCATTCTTGTTCGAAACATACCGAATATGAAAACAATCATTTACATGCATATATCGTTTATCTCAGTTACAGGATCACCGACAATTCGTTTACAAATAAAAAAATCTAATTAACAAGTGAAAATTATTACACGTGGGTTTAATAAGCAATTATAATCACACCCTAGGTTTTCTGTAACCATCCTCAGCCTACTTTAACTCTTGAAAACAACGCAACACCGGAAAGTTAACCTCAAAAGGCGCGGCGACAGAGGAGTCTCTGTGCTCCAGATGAAATGGGGGCAACACCTTGCAGAAAAACAAAAGATTAATTCTCAGAAACATACCTTGCTGTTGGATGTCATCAGCACTTACAAGCAGGAAAGTGAGAAATGCTGTCCAGACAAAAAATCTGCAAATACGTCCATCAAAAACACCTCCCATAATGAACACCGTTGCTGAAACACGGTAAACTATGTCTTACAACAAATCACTGCACTTCCATTGCAACAGTCTTACATATAATATCGATTTAAATACTTTTTAGTAAGATGTTAGCAATAATGGAGTCATTTAGGTAATAGTACTGAAAAATCTACACACGAAACACACCTTTCCTCGCAGTGCACAAGTCGGTACCTTACGCCAAGGTCAAACAAGTGACTAACATCACACGGCAAGTTGCGAAATAATATTCAATAGCACAAGTACTTGTAATAAACTTGCTTCAAAGTAACATTAACACGTTTCTTACTCTACACAAATATAGCTGTCATGTTAATCCAGCTACAAAACAATCAAATTACACGGCACAAATGCGCACTAGATTAAATATACTTAGTCAAAACTTTCCTCGATAACTTGCGATCCACTACTCTCGCCCTGCCACGACTACAGCGCTACCTACTACGTGTGCTCATACCGTCAGACTGCAAAGCGTTCGACTGTCGACAGCAACTCGTTTGCCTGCTCGAAGTTCAAACTGGTGACGTCATGCAACGTCACAATGTCCGAGACTTCGGGAAACTTCGGAAATATTTCCGAATGAAGCTAGTACGATTGCTAGCTAAGCTGATAAGGTCTGAAGTCGTATGAACCATCTAATGGTCCACAGAAGCTATTATATTCATACTACAAGAGTGTTATGGTTGCTGTCTTGGTCCTTATGAGTGGTTAGGTTTTTTATTTGTTTGATAAAGAGGGTCATTCCCTTTAGAAAAACAGAACACCTTTGTGTTAAGTTTCGTTCGAAGGTCGTCTGGTACAAAATTGTTTCGAATCTCTCCACACACACACACATTTGAATTGAATATATATTATGTTGTATGCTATCCTGAGCGGTCACAGAACTGCTTTACATTATTCATTGAAAAAACAGTCAAGGACATTAAGATGGCATGGAGCTGTCTCTCCACTGTTTCATGTCCCCATTGTATATGGCTTTATTAAAATGTAAATTCTATCGTCAACTTTCATTGCAAGAACAAATAAATCGTAGAACAGCGTATATGTCATACCGGATGTTCAAAAATTTTCTATGACGTTGAAAACAAAATATGTAATTATGTTTACATTTATTTACAAAAATGTATTTCAAAATTATGTTCACTCTGCATAGAATGCTATGCCAACAGCAAACAGCTGTCACAATACCACGCTACCAACATGCATGTTGCCAATCTACGCATGTTGTAGGCTTACAATTACGAACCTACCGTACAGAAACGTTTTGAACATCCTGTATCACATACTTCTGGACCAAATATTTGCCTTGGAAAAAAAATTAACAAGAAATAAACAAAAACAAACTTGGATTACGCTCATAACAAAAGACTGGCGGATATTAGAATTACGAGATCATCTCTGAGGTCAACACAGATCTTTCCAATGGGTACTGGGGTTGTGTTAGTTCGCTGGGGTTAAATAGGCAGGAGCTTAAAGCTGATACTTTATTCCTTCATCGATGTTAAGCCTGTGTGAAGCTACAACGTTATTCCTATTAACAGAATGAACGAATTTATTGTATTTTGAAATAATAATAATAATAACAATAATGTATTTCGGAAATAGCTGCTGCCCTATGTACCTTAGGGGCAAAGCTTGTCTCGGGTACACAGAAGTAAATCTTCTTTATATTATAAAAATTTGTGATTTCGTCGTCGTCAATAAATTACGTCATCAACAATGTCAACTATAAACAAACTCGGCATTGTTGTGGAACACAACAATGCCGAGTACAACACAACAATGCTCAAGATTTTAAAACGCAACCAACCCCCTCGAAGGAGGGGTTGGTTGCTTTTTAAAAACTTGACCACCCCCTCCGAGGAGCTCCGAAAGGAGCGTTCTGCCCTACTACCCTATAAAGTGGTAAATAGATGGAATAATAATAATAATAATAATAATAATAACAATAACAAGAGATGAATTGCTATGTACTGTATCGCCTAAACAGAGTCCCGAAAATCTCATGTCCATTTTTGTAAATCAACATGCTTCGCGTAGAGACACATTACATTACCTCACTCAGGTGCGCAATCATACATCCATCACGAGTTCTAACGATTTTGTCCTTTACCGGAACGGTTGTGGATTTACGTTGCTTTCAGTAAGATGTATAATAAAGCAATCCTTTACATGTCCAGCAAAACAATTTAGCAATTGCTTTGTACGGCTGTCAAACGAGGTCTCTTGTTAAGAAGAAATAACATAAATTACAGGGTTAGAAAACAACGTTTAGGAAAATATTTGTACCAAACAAATATTAAATAAATCGATCATTTAGAAGTGCATCACTTTAACGTGGAACTTCATGACGTCACAAAATTGACTTCATATTAGGGTAATAAAATGTAGGGTGTGAAATACCCGGGTAAATGCTTATAGAACGGGGGGCAGAATATAAAGACATAATTTTGGTAAAGCTATTTCTTGGAAGATCAAGAATAATAAGGGAGGATATCACAACTATCCACTGCTTCCAATTTTAGCACAAATATCTGTTTTATTTTAACTTTCATGGAAAAAAAAGGTGATTACATGTAACGTCTGCTTAAA
Organism: Zootermopsis nevadensis; assembly: GCF_977971745.1. Taxonomy (NCBI): domain Eukaryota; kingdom Metazoa; phylum Arthropoda; class Insecta; order Blattodea; family Termopsidae; genus Zootermopsis; species Zootermopsis nevadensis. Next base: position 2,133,081 of record NW_028259164.1, on the reverse strand, counting down.
AAATCACTAACTCTGCTTGTTTGCACACAGAGAGTTTAGTATGACTCACAAAATAACAGCGATTATTTTCTTAAACAGCGTTAACCAGCTGATCTTTGCAACGGTGAGGTGTTGTGTTTTCTTTGCGGTACGGACTGAATTTTTAAGCGCTATTCAGAAGAGTTCCCAAGTTCCAAGTTGCCACTGCAAGCTTCTCATGCAGCCCTCCCGATTTAAATTAATCTAAATTTACCACCCCTTAACGCCGTCAAAATTTACCCCCCTCCCCTCAGTAGGAACTTCTAAATTATGTATTAAACTTCCAAATTAATAGCCTCAGCTTTCTCTAATACAAAATTTCAAAATTCCGTCTTTTATGCCAATCATCACACTAACGCCTTCACTCTTACTTTATCCTTACCAGAAGGACGAGCGGGCATTGCCTGGGGACCTTCTAGCTATAAGATGCTCTTTCTCCCCCCCAGATATCGAAGTGTCTCTCACTTCTCCCCCACCAATTTCCTCTTTCTCTCTCTCTCTCTCTTCGGCTTCAAAGGGTAAACAAGTTGATCTTCGTAATGGTGAATTTTGGTGTTTTCTTTGCGGTACGGACTGAATTTTTAAGTGATATTCAGACGAATTTCGATTTGGAACTGTTAATATTAAGCAAGACACAGGAATATCCAAGGATCGGAGTTGGTTTTAGCTATCCGGAAATATATCTCTAGCTTATCTTATGTAAAATTCAACAGGAAACGGGCAGACCATGCCTGACACGTTGAAATTCCTTCGTTTTAAAACTCAGGTTATCTGTCGGTCGTGTTTGAAAAGCACGAGAAGAAAACTGCAATCCGGCATGCAACTTCGCATGTGGCACAGTACTACTTGCAGATGTTGACGGTTTTAGTAAAGCGATGGCACTAATTGTAAGGGAGAAGCTCATATCTTCGATGCAGAAATTATATTACACCTAAATAAATAGCATTTTTTTTTACTTTGTGAAGTCATTAAGCTTTTCGAAAAGGGTAAAATTATGCACTGAGAATACATTTAACAGTTTGAATCCGAAGGTCACCTAAACCCTTCCATAAATATATAACTTCGGTTTTCGGTCGACAGAAACTTACGTCATATTTAACACAAGTGGTTCTCGAAATACACTTAACCGCGAAGTAGGAAAAACGAAGCCAAGACTGTCGGCGCCTGTCCACATTCACTGCAGCTAAACCTCCGAATACCACTGGTAGCAATATAAAAAAAACCGACGCCGAGCGTCGCGATGATGCCAAAGACGGAAAGTGAGACGAAGCTCTCATCTACAAGAGATGCCTCATTTATAGCAGGTAGGCACCCGGATGCCTTGAGAAACAATAAAAAAAACCGACGCCGAGCGTCGGGACACCAATCGCCTCGACGAAGCATCCGCCCCCTGCAACCCCAGACAGCTACAGGCCATTTGCTGTCTATCTACATCCTTGTATTACTTTTTACAACGGGAACAGATGCGTCGAAACAAGTAGCTGCTTTTTCTATTGTACGACAATAAAACAGACGGATTACAGAGTGGAATCCTCGTTCCCTTTCACACTGCGTGTATAGAGGGATATTTATGACGGCAATGTTGGTAACCCCAGCAACTACCAACGCCACCCTTCTCCCACGTCGATCTATCGAGTTCAATTGAAGAAAGGGAACAAACTGTTATAATGGCTAGAACTCATTCACATGTACGACAGTGAGACAGCTGACCTTTCCAATTCCTCATATTCACGTTGTCTGGAGGTAAATTTGGTCTTCCTGGTTTCGCAAATAGGATTTCTGCCAGAATTTTCGCTCTCGTTAGACGGAGTGACCCCCCCTAGCAACTGCACCGAGTTGACACTGTCACTGTGGGGTCCAGTTAGTCTGTCCTCTGGAAACCGTTGTCAGTCTGTTGTCATGGTAATGAGCGACGTTGGATCATCACACGCAGGCCGGCTTGCGTTTTGATTTGCTTGTAGTGTTGTACGGGCTTGTTCTGATTTGCATAGAGAAACCTCCTGTCTCCCTGTTGCATCTAACTGGAACGCTAGAACTGTCTACTTGACACCCCCCCCCCCCAATACAAAAGCCCACCGGTAACAACCAAGTGGACCGAACTAAACTAAGCCCACGCATAATAGAACGCTGCGATAGTACACTGCAAGCAAACATTTGGATTGAGTCTCGGCAGACAAGCGTACAGATCCAAAATCGAAACAGACGGATTATGGAATGCATAAATTGTGTGTCTGACTTTCCATTGTCAGGCGTCGTTAAAGGATGGGGCGCTTGTGTAGAAAACTGTGTTCTATAACGAAAGTAGATGATTTTAGACTCTTCAGGAAACGACATTTTTGCCAATATTTTATTATCGTACGAAAAACCTGTAAAGAAAATGAGAATCTTAAATTTCTGGGATTCGTGCGAACAGTTTCTTTCAAATAAATTTTATTAATTTTCTTTTGCAGATAGAATTATAATTATCAACTTAAAAAAAAAAATATTCTCGGCGACATTACAATAAATTTAATCACAGGTGTTGCAACTTTTCACTTCAATTTCGCATGAATGTTTTTTTTTGAATTCAGTAGAAAAAGGATGCTGAATACCGCAAAGATATGTAGGCCTATATGTAACGGAGGAATCTTTGTCTTCCTGTCTATTTTTTTTTTTTTTTTAAAGTTGTCATTCTCCACTCTACGTAGAAAATCTTACAGCTGAAACGACAACGTGAGGACTGAAGTAAATAAGATTACCACTGTTCGAATCGATATTCGCTTTCAATCTCACTTTACCAGTATCACGCTCACTCTGGCTAGCACAGAAAATCCGTATTGTACATAAGGTTGGATTTCCCTTAACCACACATGTCTTTTAATAGCGTACAGCAACCATAACTACAAGAAATCTTATTGTGTTAAGTTGGTTCCAAATCTTAAACATCGGCTCACTCTAATTGACAGCTCAATGGAAGGCATAAATTAAGCGTATCTCAGAATTTTGAGGTCATGAGCCCCTTACTGAGTGTAAGGAGGTTTTAAGAGGGTGGGTTGACAAATTCTATAACATTACTCTCACCCCTGCTTTTATACACATTTTTTCATCCTACGTTGCTTCCTTGTCTTGTATGCATCTTCTGACTCCATCTTGTGTCATTTATATGGAAACCTTGTTCTTGTGGTACAGTCTGTGACATATCACCTTGAGTTAATGGTATATATTAGCGTCAACTTTCAAAACCCATATTTCGCCTAACTTAGTTTCATGAAAAATCACTGTTATATTACGGGACTCGGGATTTGGTAATGAACGCGGTCATGTTCAGAGTTCAGTAACAAAATTAAATTACATAATAGAATTAAGAAGGGCTATTAAACACAGGGGAGGTTCGTGTAACGTCGACTTTTAAATATATTACTTCTTTACACAGATTCCAAAACACGGCGCAAAGAATTCACAGTTAATACTTGACGTATCAAAGTGAATCACATTTGGTCTAGACCAGCGTGATAAGACTAGCGGCCCGCGGGCCATATCCGGCCCGCAGGTCCGCGAAGTTATTAGTGTTACTCTTTGTAACAAGTTCATCTACTTTCTATACTCTAAAGGACCTGAAAACGAAATTGTAATCTTTATCTCGTTTGCTTTACGATAATTAATTTTTTGGAGCAGAAGCCTTTCGAAGAAGCTGATAGTTGCTCAGGTGAAATGTCCAGTTTCTGTGGAGTCTGAATGTTCTTTACAGTGTTCACAGTAGACGGATAACACAGCGGTGAATGTGGTGATTCACTTCGAAGATTATTTCGACGTCCACGTACAGTTTGGAACAAGAAAATGTCAACAAAACGGCAGCAGTCTTAACGAGAAATCGGGAGAAAGTTTACAGTCAGTTCTGAATTTTTATGTTGTTACTGAAGGCTAAAGTATCGATGATCGATTTATTTTTCTCACGTACGTCTGGTCGTACTAACTGCTTAGTTTGTGAGATGCAAGTTTCTCTTACGTCATAATGTAAAATTCACTCTTACAACTATTTATATTCAAACCTCTCACCCCAATCGCACGACTTAAAGTTTGTTGCTATAACTTCGTATGTGATTTTACTTTCGCGAAATAAGTGTAAGATTCCTTCAAGAGAAAGGATTGCACTTAAGTTGTAAACAGACAAAAATTCTGCCAAGAAATTAATTCGTCTAATCCAGTGCTTTACTAACTGCCATGACCGAGAAAAGTCGTGTCATTCGAATAAGTAGACGTATATACAAGGATAATTAAGAGTTACTATATCTACTGCCTATTAAACGTAAATAAAAATAATTAAACGGATTATGATGAAATCAATGAGTATCAGGTGGACAGAGAATGTAGCACGTATAAGTATATGGTAGCGGGAGGATAATATTAAAATGAATCTTTGAGAAAGAGGATGAAAGGGTTTAAACTTGATTCATTTTACTCAGAATGGTGACAAGTTGGGGGGGGGGGGGGTTACTTATGAACGGTGTAAGGAAATAGAATATGTTCTGAGTATAAGAAACCCATACGTGAATACACGCTGCTAGAAAAATGCAGGATTACTGTGTGTTAAAGCAGTTGGTACACACAGCTATCATTGAGCATTGAAGGTTTAGTCATATCGATAGAATGAGAATAATATTTAATACAGAGATTACCAGACATAATGCAACTCAAAATTAAACAAGACTACGTTTTAAATTAAGAGAACTGCTGGGTTTTTAAATTATAGTTTTTTTATTTTTATTTGTAGCCTTGTAAGCCTGGGGTCCCGGGTTCAATTCCCGGTGGTGCTCAAATTTATAACTTGTGTTGGGCAAGGCCGTGGTCTAGGCATCACGGAGTTTTCCTCCGGGGGCTTCCCCGGTTTCTCCGTGGCATCCCAACAATTACTCCACTCACACACACACAGAAGAAGGCAATGGCAAACCACTTCTGGATCATCTCTGCCAAGAACGTATATAAATTATAGTTATTCCGCTTTAATGATATCTGTGAAAGCCCTGTAATCTTTCTAATGCAATTTCTCTTGAAAGATGCTGATTTAGTAATATAAGAAAATAATACTGATTTGTACACCATAATGAATCTTTTAAATGTTGATAGTTTTAAAGGTAAATTATGTACAATCGATTCACTTTAAGTTTGTCTACACATATTAATATACAAATTACGGCTATAAGTTGAAAAATAGTGTTTCAAGACGTCGCTAGTTATTAAAATAATAACGTTAATTACCCTTGCTAAAACATCTGTGTGGGCTGCGTGCAGAACGTTGTATTTACACCTAAGAGACGCATTGGAATGTGCCAGCCAGTTCAAAGTCATTCCGAGATGCTCAGATGCGTCACAACGACTTTGTTTCCACGAACTTAACAATGAGGAAAGCTACTTACGTCACACATCCTGGCCCTCAGATTCTGAGATCAAATTCATGATTATTCGCGTGAAAAATACGCAACATGTAACAGGTTAAACTGACAAATTAAACTTAAAAAAAAACAGTTCCGAGTGTGGGTTGCTAATAGGGATAAGAACAGATCGCGCACATTAATCGTGGAAGTTACCTTCAGACCGGAACATTCCATTTCCGGGGCCCGCAGTTCATCACACCCGACCCTTCTCTACGATAAGCCATAATCCATTTCCGAAGGCAGCTAAAATCTAATTCACTACACGGACTGGTTGGATGCTTCGTCATTTCCTTCTTGTGTCTTAAGGCCGCTCCTTGTTCATTTTTAGATATCTCACTGACTCTGTTTCTGGAATACAAACAGACGTAATCAACGAGAATAAAATATCATACATTACGAAGTAAAACGTAAGAAACTAACTCATGGAGCAGAGTCCACCTTGAGAAGCTGATATTGCTCAGCTGGTCATGAAGATGGCAGTCTTCTGCGTTGTAACACCATGTAGTGTGGCAGAAGTTTACCAACGTTTCAGATATCATTGCTGCTTCCATACGGCCCTGATGATGGAGGCAGTAATGACCTCCGAAACGTTGGTAAACTTCAACCAGACTAGAACCCAGAAGACAGCCATCTTAGGACTCACTGCCGTGAGAACGTAAAATCCTAGTTCGTCATGAAATGTCTGTCCTGTCGAAGGTTCATTACTATGTTCAAAATAGTAGCCCACAGTTCCCATCCGCAGCCAGATGAATCCAATCCACGTCGTCCAACCCTATAATCTTATATTTCCTTTTTAATATTATCCGCCCATCTACGACCAGGTGTAACGAATGGTCACCTTCGGGCTTGTCAAACAAACTTTTGTATTTTTAACCGTAATAATTATTCGGTGAACATTGCAAATTATGAATCTCTTCTTATGACATGACAGGAATTATGGGAGGAGAGATTTCGAGATATTTAAAACCTCAATCCCGGGATTCGTATGTACTGACTGAAGAAAAAGACAGTAACCTAATTTAGCAATAATATCTATGGATGCCGAAGTTTAAGATCGTGGACTTTTTAAGTTATCGGGTATCCGTAAGGACGCCGTCAACCAAGGTGTGAGGGGCATCCTTAAGGCCATTTAACCAAAGGCAATTAGTCAAAAATCTGTTTTTTTAAAAAATTTCACTGCCGGTGGGCACGGAAATCATAAAAAGTGAGGCATGACACGTGGTAAGCCGCTGTAGAAAAGAATGCCTATCCCACATGTAACATTAAAGGAAATATAAATTATAGACACAAGGCATTTTGTTGGTATCTGACAACTTTTATGAAACATCCTGTCAAAAAGACTTAAATAAAAACCACTTTCTGGAACTATATTGCTGCAGAATTGCCTCGTTTGCTCCGGGAAGTGGAAATGCAGAGGGGAGGGGAGGGGAGGGGGGGATTTATTCCTTCATTTTCCGTCTTTTGTGGACGATGCATTCCTGTCTTATCTAGACATCATCATGGAATCTTCCTGGCCTCCACAACTCGTTCCCCTTGTAAATTATTCATCTTCTTCACTAATATTCTCCCTCTTTCACCTTCTTTTATTCTCATTCTCACAAAAATAGCCCTCGTTCTCTTATCCAGATCTCATTCGTCTTTCTTTCCCCCCCCCCCCCTCTGTTCTTTCTGCATGTCTTCGTATGAAATTGGTAATTCTTTTCGCATTTCTTCTGTGTAAAACATGATGATCTATCTCCTTCCTTCCTGTTATACACACGATTCCTTTGTCTGCCCCAACTTTTCGCTATGGAAAACATAAGCTTCCTTTCTGTATTTCAAATTCAGCTGCTGAAAACCAAAGGAACATGAGTCAACTGAGGTTAAGTTAATCCTTCGTGGCAGAGAGTAAATTATGTATCCATTCCAGTACATAATCATCACATCAGGAGACAGTTTAGTGGTGTTAGGTACGTAGGTCATGTCACTGGAGGTCAGTCAGAAATTACTGACAATCCACCATTAATTATAAGTTGTGAAGGAAAAATCTTGTATCGTGAAATTAATGGGGCAAATATTCCATCGGCGGTATAGAAGTGTAAGAAACTCCACGGAACAGTCTTTGTTGAGAAGCTAATGGTCACCCTGGAAGTCAAGAACTTCTCCTCCTGTAAGAGAATCCAAAGTTTTATTGCCGTGTTCACAACAGCCCGACAGTGGTCTCAACCTCGTTTATCCAAGATACATTTTAATATTATCCTCCGATAATATTAGAGTATCAATGATGATAAATCTGGAACTGTACTTTAAGATCAGACAATTCTGCTTCACCTGCCAGCTCGCCCGCATCTCTTACATTTCTGTCCTCACCCCCCCCCCCCCCGAACCCTTAAAGGAAGTCCTGAAGAGGCCCCCAGCATCCTAACCCTAATTTGTATTGTTTAGTTCAGTAAAGCAGCCATTTTACACGTTTGATCAGATCTCCAAGAGCTGGAACGGATACCCGTATCTTGTCTGTACCGGATACAATCGCTCTGTTACCCTCTTTGAATTTTTTTCGCTGTTGAGCTTGTTACAACATTGTGGGGAGGATAAAAGAATTCGTATTCAAACCCCTACAGCCTGGCTGTTCCTTCTTATAACAACCTTTAGTAAAAAAGAAAATGAAAAAAAAGATACACATCCTATTTGAGTATCTGATTGGTTGTGAAAAGTGTTATTTGAATGAGAAAAATACCATGGAAAATGCGTTTTAGATCTGCCCCGTAGAACAGAAACGACTTCTGTGGTAAATGTTAGTTCACTTTATGTACTGCTATAAGAGAAAAGCAGGGAACACGGAGACAACGCTGAAGAATTTACTAGTCTCTGTCCAAACATTAACCACTTGCATTGATTTCATTAATTGAAACCGAAGCTCGTCTAAATAAAATTTAAAAGTTCGGACCGGACCGCAAAGAAAACACCACACTTCACCATTACAAAGATCGACTGGTTAACCCTTTGAAGCCGAAGCTCGTCTAAATATTACGTAAGAACTCAGCCCGAACCGCGAAGAAAACACTACACTTCACCATTACAAAGAGCAAATGGTTAACGCTGTCCAAGGAATTAATCGCTGTTTACAGTGAAAACCACATGAAACACGTAAGAATAAAATGCAAGAATATTGTTACCACTCGGCGTTAGAGTGTTGAAACACATGGTTACTGCAGACGAGACGAAATTTTTTAAAATTAATTAATTAACCCCTCCCTCTTTTTAACAGAGGACAGAGATTGTCTTCGGCAGTCACTAAACTGCCAATAAAATCGACAACTTTTATGAAACACGAAGATTCATTATTGTTCACTAGAGACCGCCACTGTACCCTACAGTGAACGAGTTAAAACCGGTCCACAGCATTACTTGCCACTCCTCCGTTTTAATATTATCCTCATGTCTGCATCAAGGTTTACCGAAGTTACTTCTTCAATCCAGTTCTTCTGACTAAAATATTGCACATACTTTTTCAACGGGGATATCTTGACCAGATGAACGACTGTTAGTTTCTGAAGAAAGCCATTCCACCATGGAGTCAGAATCTGAATACAGTATCCCTGATGTTAACCACAATTGTGAAAATCACACACTTCATTTTGTATCTTTCTTGCTACCTGAAAGTTACATTCATCTTACTAACAGCTGGTGCTGAATCTCGTGGTTATCTGCTCGATCCTTTGTCCTCGCTTTATCCGGTTAATTGGATCCCATTCTTGTGGACCCACAGACTCGCAAGACGTCCTTCCCTCGGCCCCTCTCCACCTCATCGTTAATTCTTCTGGACCTTGTGTCAGCGGCTAGATGCCTCTGTTCTTGTTGTGTTTGTTCGGGCAAGTGTGTGATGAACTCAGGGCAGAAAGGAACCCAACCTCTACAGAAAGGGACAGGCGAGGTACAGTCGCTTGAAAGCGCCACCGATGTTTCCGTCGCCCGGACTTCAATCCGTCAAGAATACTAACGATAAAAGTTTTGAACTAACTTGTTTGGTGCAACACTTCCTGTCAAGTTACTCAACTTGTATTCTTCTCTCTTTTTTTTGGTACTGAAATCGATAAAATATGCTTTGGATCGCCATCCATCCTGTGAACTACGAAGTGGAGTATTACTTCCGACGCTAATAGTTGCTCAGCTAGTCAAAAATTCTCCGGCTGCATTACCGTGTTCTTTAGAAATCGACAGATGAACACAGTCGACTTAATATTATATAAAAATACAAAAAAAAAAATAAAACCTTAATCATATTGTAAATACGAATGACTTCGAGCAAATTACTTTTAATGATTAAGAAGACGGAAATTCATACGGAAAGGCAAAGTTTATTGTCAACGTACATCAAGACTCCTCCAACGGAAGTGTCTACAAAATGTTAGGTTTTATCACAGATTATAGAAGGCGTCGTTTTTTTTAGGCATGGCTTTTAAAAAATAATTTACAGTGAAACAATTAAACTTTATTTACGAAAGAAACTTCTGTTGAACCTAAAAGCCATGAACTGGTAGAATAACTCGTATTTGATATTATTTAACACGGTGCAAATGTCTTTATAAATTATATGGTTGCCAAGCAACGGAGACCATCGACATTTTATGCATTATAAAGCCAACACTAGAACGCTGGCCTTGTAATCCTGGGGTCTCGGGTTCGATTCCCGGCGGTGCCCGAATTTATAACTTGTGTTGGGGAAGGCCGTGGTCTAGGCAACACGGAGTTTTCCTCCGTGGCATCCCAACAATTACTCCATTCACACACAGAAGAAGGCAATGGCAAACCACTTCTGGATCATCTGCCAAGAACGTATATGAACAGGTCCCAGTCCGAGAAAAGGATGGAAGGATCCTGTTCATATGGACCTGTCGTCAGACAGAACACTAAATAATAATAATAAAGCCAACACTATTACGAAGAACACCGAAGAAAGGTAAATTTAATTAGTTTTATAGAATTAGGTCTAAATTATTGATTTTAGAAGTGGGAGCGTGGAAGAAATCTCAATCCTAATTTGCATGCTTTTACTCCAAACCAATTACTTACTTCCACCATTTGTATTTTAGTCAGAGACTTGCTATTTAAATTTATAGAGGTAGTGAATTTTGTGACTGCATTTTATCTGGTATAAATAGACGAGGAGCCAAGTCATGTGAGACTCGGAACTACGTGCCGGTGATAATGAATTCCGTCAGACAGAGAACCCGCATGTACCGATCGTTTGCTTGTGGGACCCACCAGTAGCCAGAGACTCAGCTGTCACTTACGTTAAAATAAAGTGTCCAGACTCAGCCTCTTCTTTGCATATCATCTCCTTTCGTCCACCATGATGCGTTTTAAACAACGGTTCTTTAACCTGTGGCCCGCAGTTCAACAACATGGCGAAAAATTAAGACTACTTTTTTCACCAGAGTAACTAATTCTAATGGAGTACAGTTCATCTTCAGAAACTGAACGTCGTTCAGCTGGCAAAGAAATATCCCGCCTTTTATGGAATTAATAAGTTCATTACCGTGTTAATAAAAGCCTGCACCCGGTCCTTATCCTTAGCCAGATGAATCCAATCCAGAATCCACAACTGATTTTCATAAAATACATTTTAATATTATCTCTCCATCTACGTCTAGGTCTTCCGATTGTCTCTTGTCGGAAGTGAGGACAATTCAGGTAGAAATAAAAGTGGATAAGCCTAAATTGAGATTTGAAGTTTTTGAAGGCAGTGCAAATGTCGATTGTAGTCTCTTGGGTCGTGATTCCGACGTTTCGAAGAAATATAAAGTCTGAATTTTTTATCCTGAAGATGGAGGCAGTATGTTCATTTAACAGCTGAATATGAATTTTTTTAAGAAGTATCTTGTTTTGTGGAAATAATATTTTGACGATTTCATCATTGGCGTAAGAGACGGCGAAATAATATTTTTTTTAAAAAAACTAAACTGCACGCCACAGTAAAAAAAATCTGTCCATATTTACAGAATTTGTCTGTAAATAGAGCGCGGCTACTCACTTCATGGTGACGCTTTCAACTCACCACAAATCCAAATGAAATGCAAATGATTTAGCTTTAATAAACATTTCCCGTTTGTGTATAAAATCAGTATTTTAAATTCGCAGAGTAGACACGTAACATAACCAATGACGTGTTTAAAAAATGCACACCACAAGTTTCTTTAAAATTATTTATTTATATTTAAAATACTCTGTTCAACACTAGTTTACTGCAGGTAATAACCTTCACGTGATTTAATGAGGATCAGACAGAAATTGACTACATAAAATGACACGCATTCTAAATTCTCTGCAATGAAACAGAAATAATAAAAAATCGATCAATAAATATCATTTCTACTGACAAACATCTGATGATGTGAGATGAAATGTTAGTTATAACATTACACAAATGTTCCACAGGTATTAGACGGAGTTGCAAGAGTGGGAAACAGTACAAACTCAAAAGACATTTTCATCGAAAATTCCGAAGATAAGACACCTCTGAGTAGATCTTGAAGTTGATATAACAATAATATAACGACTGATCTTAAATAATAAAGATGTGGCGACGTGGATTGGATTCATCTGGCTCTGTATAGGGCCCAGTGTCAGGTTCTTGAGAACAGTTAATTAAACTTTGTATTTCATATAAAAAAAGGAGACATTTCACATGCAGTCTGTCACACGGAGTTGGGGAACTGATGACACGTGCCATTTTTTTTCGCACTGACTGTACTTCCACGAGCCGCTGCCTGTCAATGCCCAGATTCGGTTGCAAGATGTGCTTCTTCCTCGGTGTGTGTGTGAGAAACTAAACTTGTGTTCTTCCGAGATATCGCTGATTCAAGTGGTATATACCATGTACTTGAGGTAGGGACCGCAAAGTCAGTGTGGAACGAATTTGCTATTGTGATAACTCAAAAGGCAACATGGAGCATCAGTTTCCACCTCGTTTAACAAGCATCTTGACCCATTCTCTACCCAAAGGGGCAGTAATAATAAAATGGGCCTTTTCTCGAACAAGGGCTGTCTTCAAAAAGTGTAAATGTATGAGCCGAACCACGTGGCAAAAAAGATCACTCTTATTTCCTTCTCCAACTTTTATCTTTTCTTTATTTCATTCTTCCGTCTTATTTTTTATCTCCGTGAATCAGTGCCGCGTATTAAAGAAATAGTTGAAGGCGGGGAAAGGAATATTTTCGAGAAATAAGCCCATAAAATGGCACAATTCTGTCGCCATGAAACACGATTAATAGTTCAGAACATCATAACCTATTACAGCCCCAAGAACCGAACTGCACCACGAAGAGGAGTCTCTCAGTTTGTCCAGAAATTCTCTGCCATTAATAACACTCAAATATTCTTCCCAGCATCCATAAGAATTGACCACTGGACCAATAAAAATCCAGTGTATACACCTTCACCTTTTTATTTTACTCTCATTTTTCGTGATACTTTTGCCTTTCAAAAGACTCGGTGTACTAGGTCAGTGGTCTTCAACCTGGGGTACGCGTACCCCCGGGGGTACGCGAAATATAAAAAAAAAAATTTTTATGATAAACACTGAATAATCAGTAATGTAATTTATTTAATTTATTTTAGATGTAGATTATATACTATGTATAACTTGAATTATACACCAACAACTTTGGGTGGTACAAAGTTGAAGAGAAATTATATCTGGGGGTACGCGAAGACATCCTAGGGGGTACGTGAAATTTTAAAAATATATATATTATTTTATGATAAACACTGAATAATCAGTGATGTAATTTATTTAATTTATTTTATATGTAGATTATATACTATGTATAACTTGAATTATACACCAACAAATTTGGGGGGTACAAAGTTGAAGAGAAATTATATCTGGGGGTACGCGAACAAAAAAAGTTGAATACCACTGCTCTAAGTGATATGCAACATTTCGTATTTTACAGTGAGGAGTCGTTAAGCCCCGAGCCAACCCTGAAGATGGAGGACAGACAATCCCCTGTAGGCTGTCCGCGACTACATATTCAGAATACTACATCCACCTCCTTCACTCGCAGATGAAGACAGTGAGGAAAATGAATTTGGCTCATAAATGTCATTTACTGTACATGTGATTTGTCAAAAATTATTGCCCTAATAAAAGCGAGAATGAATAACAGACTCTGTCAGTGCACATCTTGCCGATAACACAGGAATTAGCAATAACAAGTCTGGACCCATTCAAAGGCGTTATCTGTGGTGACATAATTCATAGAAGAACCCTCTTCCAGATGCGGGAACATAGGGCCTGGATTTATTCTTTGTTACAGGAACGGGCAAATGTTGAAGCACGGATAATTTGGATTCCAACTTCAGAATGTGAATGGTTGAAAATCAGTCATGAGATCAATGAGCGGGTTTTGTGAGCTATAACAAAGGAAGGACATTGATTGTGCGTTTCAATGTGGGGCATCGGTTATATGACAGTACATTACTACTATGAGGTGTGATAAAAGAATTCCGGACTGACTACCAGAGGTCTTTGCTGCCTCCATCATCAGGGCGACGAGTACAATTCTGAAGGCAGCCATCTAACACGGTCTGTTGAAGTGTTAGTCATTAATTTCAAAACGTAAGTTGTGATTTTCAGAGGCAAATACGTCGTGAAATAAGGCCGTATGTAACGCTAAGATTTTTTAATGATAGGATTTTCAAAAAAAAAACAGTGCTTGAGGATAAAGTTGTTTTTTTTAAATTAGACAAAACTGCGCCTAAAACCTACGACATTTTAAAACTTGCTTTCGGAAGAGACAAAGATTCGTAAGTTGTAAATATTCCAGAGGGTTTCAACGCAGAATTAAGCCTGTTGAAGATACTGAAGCTGTTGCCCGTATCTTTCAGCGATGATAAAATTTTACATCAGGGAACACTTTGAAACAAATGTTTTATGGCGTCTACGGAAAGGCGTGCACGTTAATAGAAATTGCAGATTGGAGTCTGCTTTCCCCAGAAACAGCGCGGCTGTCTGCGTACAAACCATCTGCCTGAGTTTCCTCGCCGTCTGCGTGTTCTTTCAATTAATCCCACGGCAATCCGCAAGACGGGTTGACTTCCGTCTTCAGGAAGAAAACGCACTGCCCTGATGGGCCTCTTGGTCGAGACAGTGTCAACCTTGGACAACCCTGATAACCTGACTGAGTAGGGCTTCATCCTTCTACCACTTTTCTTTAGGCGACGTAAAATAGACTTCCGAAACGTCGTGGTCTTGAAAAAAAACAAGATATATAACGCCCAACACCATAACGATACACACTGTGTGGCATCACCATCAGAAAAGTTGGAGAGTTTTTGCATTGACTCTCCTGCCCCTAATTTTTAGGCCCATGTGACTTTTTTCTTCTCCCAAATCAGCGTTCAATAAGACAGTTTATGACGTCATTACGGTAAAATATGACAAAACTTGCCAGAGTTGAAAAAGTGGGACTTCAAGAAAATTCTTTTTCAGGAGTGGGATAATCGATAAGCCCCGCTCGAAAGATCACTTTGACGAGGATAGCATAAGAGTCAGGAAGAGGTGTCAGAATAGAAGAGGTCCTGAATTATTTGATCACACCTCGCGCACTCGAAATATCCCACGTCTGTTCGAGGGGGCAACTTGCACCTGGTTCGCGTGAAATGTATTCGTGTTGCCGATTTTATTTGCAACAACAGCCTTTGCAGAAATACACGCATCGAACCATGGAGTAACTCCTCGAAATACTTACTCCTCTACTTTAACAGAAAGATAATGTAACGCGGTGTGCATTTGCAGATAAATACCAAACGTTTCCACACTGTCACATCGTATTTGAGATCCACTTTAGTATTATCCTCCCATTTTCATCCAAAACTCCAAAGTGGTCTCTTCCTGTCAAATTTTATTTTTTTGAATTTCTTAAATCCCACATGCGTGCTGCATGCCCCAACAATCTTAAAATAATGAACGCTAAAGGACGTGGAAGGAAGCGGTTATAGCCTAATTCACGGTACGTGGAGGGACTGAGAAAAACCACGAAACAGGTTTTTTTTTGTCAGGATAGCCTGTCTCCTGGCCGAGATTTGAAACCGGGACCTCCAGAATACGAAGCAGGTGTGCTAATCATTCGACCACGATGTTTCGTGGTTTACGTATCACAGTACTGATTGCAATACCAGTAATTAAAACGCTTATGATGGTGCTTAAATTATAACATTCCTCGCTCAAGAACCATTTTACAACTGAGCTTGTGTCACCGATATAAATTATAATACTTTTAAGAGATATCTCATGTACTGTTCGTTTCTCAGAACACAAAGCATGTGAAAGGAATCACATAAGGCTGCCCTGTCCCTTAAAGGGATACTTGCAAGTGTCCGCACTCCTCGCGCCGTGTAATCGACCTTTCCTTCTATAACATTACCTGTCCTTTCCCGTCTGAATCACGATATTTGTTATTCTTCCTTCGCGATGGATTCCTCTTTCATCTGCTGTGTCTCTTGGCGTCCGATAGGAGAGGCAGATTATTTTCGCTACAGGGGGTCCTCTCTAGAACGCAGCACCCGAGACAGATCGGTTCTAGGATCCATCTTGACCTTTCACACCTGTCTCATATCACAGCCCCCTCCAAGAATCCCCCACATAACGCGCCTGAATAAAACCCCTACACTTAAAAAGGATCCATCTTCAGAATAATAACCACCACCACTAAAACTACTGATAACAACAATAAATAGGTCTGTATAATGACAATATTAAAAAGTCGCGAAATATTTTCACTGCAAAATAAAAATTTTTAAAATTATAAATCGAATCAAAGTAATAACAAATTTACCTCACTCTGGGACGGACACGACGCTCGAAAAACCGACGCCGAACGTCAAGCCAGTACGAGCTTTGGGACGTCATACACGTTTCTGTTAAACCGACGCCGAGCGTCGACACCATAATTGTCGCGACCCCGCCACAAGATAACATTTAGGACAGGTGGGCGAAGGGACGCCATTAGATACGAAGTTGGCAGTGTTTATCCTCCAGTCAGAGCTAATCTATCTAATTATTGTCGCTTCCTTACTATTCATAGCGCACCTGACATATTTTATTCATTATTTAATTGAACATTTTCCGTCGGGTTATTTACTTTTATCAGAACAGTAAGAAATATCATCTAAGTTTGATTACATTTCTTACGGGCCACAAGTAATAACGTTGTAACAAGGGCAGCTCGTCCTTAATGGTTATAATATTAATTCCCAGCAATTTCTAGAGTTCTCTTCGACCGGAGTTTTCTTAAAATAAACCATACTTCATTAATGGGACTGCAGGGGGGGGGGGACGCATTTAGGTAGACCGATAAAACCACACCAGGACTCGGAACTATCGTGATGCCTAAAGAAAATCCCGAAAGAACCTGTTCGTTACCACGGTTGCTTTTTTAAATAAATTATATTTAAACAAAAAAATATACAACCTTTTACGACACATATCTGTAATTTAAATTCTTAACTGACACAATAAAGTTACACACGCTCAATTATTCTTACTTGTTAAATTCCAAACACGAAATGACTTTTCTATCATTTACTACCGTTGGGCAAGGCCGTGGTCTAGGCAACACGGAGTTTTCCTCCGTGGCATCCCAACAATTACTCCATTCACACACAGAAGAAGGCAATGGCAAACCACTTCTGGATCATCTGCCAAGAACGTATATGAACAGGTCCCAGTCCGAGAAAAGGATGGAAGGATCCTGTTGATATGGACCTGTCGTCAGACAGAACACTAAATAATAATAAGATGAGGTGGTCTAGCGGTTAGAACGCTGGCCTTGTAATCCTGGGGTCTCGGGTTCGATTCCCGGCGGTGCCCGAATTTATAACTTGTGTTGGGCGAGGCCGTGGTCTAGGCAACACGGAGTTTTCCTCCGTGGCATCCCAACAATTACTCCATTCACACACAGAAGAAGGCAATGGCAAACCACTTCTGGATCATCTGCCAAGAACGTATATGAACAGGTCCCAGTCCGAGAAAAGGATGGAAGGATCCTGTTCATATGGACCTGTCGCCAGACAGAACACTAAATAATAATAAAAAAACTACCGTGACGTCATTTAGTCATCGCTTTATGCATTCAATGGTCTCCTAGCAACGAAATATATAGCTTAAAAATTGTTTTATGTTCGCACAGGAACGAGGCCAGAGACAGAGAGAACAGAGGATTCAAAGCGATTTATTCCCAGCTACATGTCCAACCTCTCTCCTCAATCTGAAAGATTTCATCAGCCTAATACCATTTCATGAAGAATACAAATTATGAATTTCCTTAAAATTACAGTAAAAAAAAATTTATGCGTTAATTTTTTAATGTCCGCGCGCCTTGATAAATTCAATCTTCACACCAACGAATTACTGTGATTTAAGGTAAGAATTAATCGGTTATTATTATTATTATTATTATTAAGTGTTCTGTCCTACGACAGGTCCATTGCTCTGCCCAAAAAGAGCTCTCCAGTTGTCCCTATTCTCGGCTTCTCGCTTTAATTCCTGGAACGTCATCTTCTTTCCTTGTTTAAGGTCGTCGGTTAGCTGTATCAGTCGGTTAAGAAGTGAAAAATACTGTCATGAAGGAAAGAGCAGATTATTTATGCACGTTACCGGCAGAATTTCCGTGGTCACAAGTTTAATATAAATTTCGAGCTGACGTTTTCGTATGCATGGTGAGTCATCACAGTAGCAAGGTTAAGCTTTATTACATTTTATAAATTTAATTGCTTTAATTTTGCCATAATTTGTAGTTAATTAGATAAACAACACACGTAAAATGTTAAAATCGTATCATTGCTATTAAAATAATAAAAAAAGGTTTTTTCCGAATTAATTACCGAAATTAACAGTAAAAGCAAGGGAAATTAAATTATTTTATTCTGATCTGTAGTTGCCCTACTGAAATTATGTTATGATGCATAATTTTATCAAAATTAAATTCACGTTTACGTTATAAAGCAGCATTTTGTACACAAATACTTTCCACGAACGCATTTAAAATAAAAGAGGGCATTCGAGGAAAATTTTGACTGCATTCAGTTTCAAATAAAATTTTATATGTGCGTTGCAAATTATATTAATCATAGATCTCTAACGAAGCATTTATATATTGACACTCTGAAGCCAAATAAGTGAAGGAGAAGACAAAGTGGAAGAGGAATAAGAGATACCAAGATTAGAGGTTCCCAGGCAATGCACGTTCGTCCTCTAAATGTAAGCTGAAGAAAAGTGGAGCGAGAAAACGAGTAGAGTCTTACTTCGTTTGATCTGAAACTTGGGAAGGAATAAATTTGTGATGCAAAGTTCTTGAGCGTCGGCACTAATCCAAATATCCGTGTTGAAACCATGCACACACACTCTTTGGGTCTGAACACGAGCTGAAATACAGGACACTCATGAACACAAACGCACATTTGAATTTAAAAGTTTCCCTGTGATTGAGCATCACACCGCGAAGACATGTGGATGGGTGAGCGGAGGGAAACCCACATTCTGAACTTCGACATAAGATGGAGGTGAGTGGTTAGCCTGATGCTCTGGCAGATTTACCCTTCAGAAATGGTCCACCGGTACCCAATAGGAAGACAGGACAGCCCCGTGCTGTGTCGGGAATAAAACCCTGGTTGTCCAGCCAATGAATAGTCATTCTACTGGCTACTGGCCTGAATATTATTACTTATTGTAATCGACGATGTTGTCAAATACAAAAGTAGCTATTAAATAAGCTTAGGGTTGAAGGACGTTGAAACTAATTTTACTTCTGTGATTACACAAACATCAGACACTGCAAAAATGGAATATGGTAAAAAGTAAAGCTCCTAATGTGGCAGATTTGAGGCCTAGGAAACTGGAAACAAAGAAACTGTTAAATGCGAAAACCTTAGCGTCTTTTACAGACAGAACTACGCGCGTGCGCAGTTTGATTTTGATACTGTGGGGACACAAAGGATTTTTTCATAGATGATTTCTCGTTAAGTACCAGTCTGAAGTGTTTCCTTTCCTTCTGCGTGGACCGCTTGATGTATACCGAGATGTTACAGCCACCCCCAAGTCCATCCATCTCACATCTTGGCTTTCCGAACCTGTCTGCGCATTGTGAACGGGGCACTTAATTCTTGCAACAAAAAAAAAAAGAAGGCAGCGGTCAGTGGCGTTATGGGAACAGCAGGCCAACGTCTGTAAGTACAGCCGACTCTCGTTATACGCGGGGGTTGCGTTCCTGGGAACCGCCGTGCATATCGAAAACGCGTAAAATGGGATATACGCCCGTGGATTTTCTGAGCGACACGAAGTGAGAGAATTTAACCTGTATTTCCAGGCGTCAAAATTGTGGGCAAGTCAATGAAACTGCTCGCGTAACTCAGTGGAACTGAGCGGCAGTTTCTACCGTGGCCACGGATAGAATACTGATTCTCATTATTTATTTATTTATTTAGTGTTCTGTCTGACGACAGGTCCATATGAAGAGGATCCTTCCATCCTTTTCTCGGACTGGGACCTGTTCATATACGTTCTTGGCAGATGATCCAGAAGTGGTTTGCCATTGCCTTCTTCTGTGTGTGAATGGAGTAATTGTTGGGATGCCACGGAGGAAAACTCCGTGTTGCCTAGACCACGGCCTTGCCCAACACAAGTTATAAATCCGGGCACCGCCGGGAATCGAACCCGAGACCCCCCCCCAGGATTACAAGGCCAGCGTTCTAACCGCTAGACCACCGTGGCGGGGTAGGGTAATACTGAAATAATACCTCGGACGCGCTAAAATACCGATTTTGAAAGCGCGTATAACAAGTGTTACCCGGGCGGCCTAGCAACTAGACTGATTTTGAGTGTGAAGGCGTTTGGAAGAATCTATTACAGGGGGTAGACCTGCTTCTGATTCCACTCTTGTACAAAAGTACGTGACTGGCGATGAGATGGGAATTAACTAGGGTTAAACGTTGTGTAACGCCACTGGTACAAACGCAACGATGAAAGAAATGGAATACTGATTTACACGAGGTTGAGGTGGGAGCAAACCCACGATAATTCTAAAGCTGCAACAAATGTGGTTCTGTCGCCAGACGATTAGAATTACTCACTCACTTGTGGGTCCAACCACGTGAAACGCTATTTGGCTTTCCCCATCTTGAGCGCGATCCCACACAGACACAAGCAAAATGGCTTTAGTTTAACTCTTGAGAGCATGATGGTAACTATATCTACCAGCCACTTTGACAATCAGAAACTCTGTATTTCGTACTTAAAGAGTTATCTGCCAGTCTTGCTGTAAACAGCGATTATTTCCTTGAACAGCGTTAACCAGTTGATCTTTGTAATGGTGAAGTGTGGTGTTTTCTTCGCGGTACGGACTGAATTCTTAAATATTATTTAGATGTGGTTTGGGATTCAAATAGCGAATATTGAAAGTATGTAACCACTCCTTTGTGAGCTTAGAAATTTCAATCATGAGAAAACAGAAACAAATGTAATATTTCGCACACTAGTTTTCGTCTTTGGTGTGACCTATAAAATCTGGAATCATAACGCCGCCCTGATGACGGAGGCAGTAAAGACCTCTGAAACACTGGTAATCTTCCACAGGACTACAAGACGCAACAACCCACGACTTAGAGATTCTCAGTAATTTAAATCACATATTTAATGTACAGTGCTATAATTAAAAATTAATCGTGAGACCGAAAACAAAATGTAAATACCACTGCACTGAACAGAAAAAAATCTGTTATGCAGAAACAAAGCTTATTTTAAAGGGAGTTAAATAAATTTGAATCGGGCCGCGTTACTTTACGACGTGACGTTAACAGCGGGAAAAGGATTCCTCTACTGTTAAAAAAAATCACATTTCGTCTCCTAAACCTGCTTTATAAATGCTATCGCTTAGTCAGAAACATTACTTCGCAGCAAATTAAGAGCCTGTTTAATTAAAACTCCACTCCGCGATGCTGAAACCCCTATGATTTTGTATCTTATACACCTTGCTTAATAAACATCGCGATTACATTAAAACTTATTTTAAACTTGGATCTCCCCCTTAGATGTCACACCTGCCTTACTCCCTAATCTCCGCAGGCACCGTGTTACAACCCCTAGGTGACGTCACACCCAAGCAGTATAACTGCGGGAGACGAAATGGCCTGAAATAATTATTTAAAGCGATAACTTGTTAAATACTGTAACAGTGATGATAATAAATTATAACACAGAAGTTACATCATTTAACTGTTGTTGCATGTGGCTGCCTTGTGTCCTGTAGATCAGTGGTTTTCAACCTGGGGTACGCGTACCCCCGGAGGTACGCGAAGACATCTTAGGGGGTACGTGAAATTTAAAAAAATATATATATTATTTTATGATAAACACCGAATAATCAGTAATGTAATTTATTTAATTTATTTTAAATGTAGATTATGTACTATGTATAACTTGAATTATACACCAACAACTTTGGGGGTACAAAGTTGAAGATAAATTATATCTGGGGGTACGCGAAGACATCTTAAGGGGTACGTGAAATTTAAAAAAAATATATATATTATTTTATGATAAACACCGAATAATCAGTAATGTAATTTATTTAATTTATTTTAAATGTAGATTATGTACTATGTATAACTTGAATTATACACCAACAACTTTGGGGGTATAAAGTTGAAGAGAAATTATATCTGGGGGTACGCGAACAAAAAAAGGTTGAATACCACTGCTGTAGATCACGAGTTCAAAACTAGGACAGGAGGTCTGTTTTCCTGACTGAAGTTTTCATGATTTTCCTCAGCCTCTCCAGGTAAATGTTGCGACGGTAAGTTTCTAATAAAGGGGAAAGGTAAATTGAACATTAATAGTTTGGTGACTCCACTTTTCCGTGAATGTCGTTCATTTCGGGATAGAACTTGAGACGAAAGACGTCGGTGAAACTGCGACGCTGAGGAACAAGTTTTAAACACTTCGCAGCACCAAACGCCGCTGGCAAAATGAATACAATTTCATGAGTCAGGTGTTGGGAAGGATACCTGACATTCTTTCTTCTCTGTATCTTTATCGCTTTCTTTCTTACATTCCGACCCCCATCCTACGTTACTTTTTGCCATATTTTAATTGTTCCTCGCTTTCCTTCTTGGTTTCGTTCTGAATCTCTCTCCCCTTTTATCCAATGAGCAATAATTCCGAGTTCCTCGTACGCTTAGCCCACTTCGTTAATTTCACGTAGAATAATTTTGTCTCAGTGCTTAGGCGACCGCGTTTATGAACGCTGAACCCCCAGAGGAGACTTAGAAACAAATGGCTGCCCTGGACGTCACATCGGAGCGTTGCTAGATTTCTGTCTTCAGCTAGGCGTCGCGTTACGCAAAGAGAAATGAGCGTGAGAATTGAATGACTTGGTTTAGGCAAATGTGGAATGGTCCTGTTTCACTAAATTTTCATTGCTCGTTTCTCATTTGGTTTCCCTTTCTACATTTCGCACTGATGAGATGTAATTTCTACGATAATCCAGCACGACCTGCTGGTAGCTACCGAAGGGAGCAGCTTAGCCACTTTTCAGACGCGTATTTTCCTTGGTATCTTCAACACATATTCTGTATCCATGGAAACAGAACGAACAGGGCCACTACATTCAAGACACGCCACTCGCTGCGCGGAATATTAGATCTGAGGCACAGAACGAAAAAAAGAAGGACAGAGAAAATTGTACGGGGTTATTTCGGGGGGTGGGGTGAAGCTGACCGCTCATCTTCATACAGTGTCGAGGTTAAGAAAGAGTGGAGCTATACCTCCACACCACCATACGTATTTTTGCTGTGGTGCCTGCGAAATACTGGTTGTAACTCCCAGATTCATAATTTGTATTCTGCATTAAAAAACTTCTTACTAGGAAGATAAAATCAGGGAGAATAAGCAGACGGATCCGGAAGTTGAGAAACGCGTAGTAAACCACCGCAGACAGAGACATTAAAGTAAGTAACATCAAGTAATGTTTGATTTACAGTCTTCCAATCACTTTACGAGCAAAAGTGTTCCATCTCTCTGCGAATAAAACTTCTAATAGTCCAATTACGCGTTCAAACTTTTCCAGTATCATTTAATTACCTTCCGAAACGTCGCTAAAACATCACTGACGGCGATCGAAGAAATCAGTGACGTCACGAACACATTTACCTTCTGCTGCCGAGTGCTTAGAGCTGACCTCGGAGGGCTCATCAGGTTGAAAGACAATTTTATGCCCGCCTTCTGACCGACCAAAGCACACACTCTCGAATTGACGTCAACGCAAGGCACTGCTTCTGTTTAATGACACATCAACTGTAATTTACTCCATTAGGTAATTTAAGGCAGCAGCGAAATCGGTTCAGAATCTGTTTTTGAGGTGAATTTTATAACTGGTGATCTAGCTTGCACGTACGTTCTCCGGATGACACTGGAAAAACCAGAAAACAAGACGCCGAGCGTCGGGACGCCAATCTTCGCGACGCTTATCAAAAGGCGCTATACTTTGCATAGGTGAGCCTCGAGACATAAATTGTTGACCGACGTCGGCGTCGAAATGTAAATGAAGCCAATAGAAACCTCGGCATGGCATTATCCTCCCATCAAATACTAAATCTTCCAAGAGCTATTCCTTTAAGATTCTCGGAATAAAATGTCTGCATTTCTCATCGTTCCCATGCATCCTACATATCCTGTCAATCTAATTTTTCTTAATTTGTTTATCGTAAGTCGTGAATTATGTACCTCCGGTAAAATTAATTAAGCAGGCCCATAGTCGAGAGAATGTCATTAAAAAGCGTCAGGTCTATCCCCATTAGTGAAAATACAGCCAACGTAATACATCTAATTTATATATAGTAATTATGGCTGCCTGTTTATCGTAAAGACTGACTTTACATGAAGTATCATCAACTCTATTATTCAAACGTCACTTAACAGAACGCGAACAATACATGTTAATAATCCTAACCTAATAAACGTCTATCAAATTTTCCTTCGTTTAAATACACGCTCATTACACATTTCATTACAATATGTATCTTCACGATAACTAGACATGTACAAAGTCTATCACTGGACACAATCCTGAACCGGTTCCATCCATATCTCGCCTTTGAGCAAGGATACAACCAAATTTGCAACCGAATGGTTAGCATTCTTGTTCCGTTTAGGGAGGTCCCTAGTTCAAAACAGGAGATAAAATTTGGCTGCACAAACTGGTGTACATCTTCGGCTTTCAGAGATATACCGTGTCGAATGCTGAAAATCATCAAACGTTTCAACAAATATTGCATCTGCCATCTTCAGGGTGAATATTCACGGCTCATCCCCGAAAGCTGAAGTTCTACGCTGAACTCCAGTGGCGAAAACCTGTGGACAAGAATTTTGTCGACATATTTTTCGTTGGTGTAATCAGTCCTTCCGCAAAAATGCCAGAAAGAGTACAAGAAATTTGGTGACGACAGTTCACAGTTTTGAAATCCACAATTTCGGGATATGAGTTACGGATAGAGCCGTTAAATACATCGGTAGTAAATACACGAACCGATAACCAAGTAACTGAATGAAAATGAAGGTGGAATTGTTACGTTGAAAAGTGTTTCGGAAGAAATTTCGGGAATATACCGAAAAACTGTTTTGGCGAATACATTTTTGGTTTGGGTGAGTTGGTACAACATGACCGAGCACGGCAGAATCTTGAAGGTGCTGGCTTCCTGTCTGTTTCCTAGTATCATCCATTCCAGAAATGAAAGTCTCGAAACATGTGCAACATTGTATCGATATGAACAAACGGGGAGTTTCTCTTGGAATTGAATACGTCGAAACGAGACGTGACCGATATTCTTAACACCCGGATTAGATCAGAAGCCACCCAGGGCTCGGAAAAGGGGTAGAGGGGGGGTCTCATTTACGTCGAAAGCCAGAAAACGTTATCAGTCTGTATCATTACACTGAGATGTGTTACTCAGCTTTTGTGCATCGCAAATACAACGCAGGTTCTAGAAATACGAATACCTTGTACTTTACACTCAGACAAATGTACAGGCCCCCAAAAAATTGTTCTCTTTAAATTCCAATGTGCCTTTCGATTAGTAGGTAAAGAAATTAATGTGGTTCGCATTATTATAAGTTAAAGAAATTTCCCCCCGACAAAGCAGGTGCTGGACTGTCCGCAGACTTATTATCAGATGGACCTAAGGATATAAAAAGTTGGAGAAATGTCACTTTACCGTAACCCCACTCCGATATTCCACTCGGATGCCGGAGGATTACGGAGATATTCAAACCAAAGCGCAGTACCTCGCTTCTCGTAATGCGGGAGGTGACAGGGGTGTGACATGTTTTGGGGGCAAATGCACGTTCGACAATTTTTGCGGATCTGAGAATTGGACACTGAGTGGATATGTCAAAGTTGCAATTATAACAGTAATTTCGTAGAGGGACTGAAGAAAACCACTTAGACTAGGACACGTGGCCTTGGAACTTCTGGAACACCTGCACTTTTCATTGAACCAACTGGCCTAGGATTTATTTATGCATAAATCTGCACGAAAATATAATAAAATGAAAACTGTGGAAGTATTTAGACAGAATTATTTGTTGTCATTTTTTTACTCCAGCGTGACGTGACTTTTGTAGGTGTTTACCGACGTTTCGGAGGAGAGTATAATCTCCATCTTTACGACCTTGAGAACCTTAGATTTCATGTTTTATTTCAGTGCTGCACAATTTAAAGTAGGCAAATATTCTGTCTTACTTGTAATGGAATATGACAAATATTCAATGGCTTCATCGCAATATATTCACCAATTACTTAGGCCAAAAATATGGCTGTCTTCTGGGATGCTGCACCGTTTAATCTCGTAGATATCAGCAGACGTTTCAGAGGCTTGGCAGTAAGAACCTCCGAAATGTTAGTTCATATCTACCAGACTATATGTCGCAACACTCACGAAGACGTCCATCTTCATATCTGTCGCCGTGAGAACCTGAAAACTCACATTATTTAGGCCAATATTTCAACTACATATTTTCGAGTGAACGAAACATGAGTCTATGTTACATTTACGTTTCTGTGTTCAGAATGCCTACCAAGATAATATTTAAGTGAAATCTAGTGGCCATCGCGAGCAAATCTGACCTTTGAGGCACACCCCTGTCCAGTTCCTCCGTGACAACTGCATTCCAGCGTTGGTCTTTGCTGGAAACATGAGGCACACGAGGACAGAGAAAGAAGACGGAGGGAGGCCTTTGGTATGCAGGAAAATAGAACCAAATCTTACATTGAATGAAAGTTTGTTTCTGTATACCTTACTTCCAATGATAAGAAAATGAAACATGTTTCAAGGATGAGTAGGACCATTGTGCTTGACGTCATAAGAAGAATGTGAGATTGGTCCATACGCAAGATTGCGGACGACAGCCAAGGTATCGTTGCCTATGAGACAAGGACCCGTAGGAATGTTGGCTATTAAATTATTCCAAAAGTTTCAGTTTCAGAGAAGGGGAGCCAGCCCTGAAGATCACGTATGATTCATATGTAATTTATGACTCGTAACACGGTCTATCAACTTGAGTGCCTCATACGTGTGAGATGAACGGTAATTATTTTCTGACACATAAAAGTCGTCTGGTAGCAGAGTGTTAACGTCAAACACCTCTTATACAAAATATTTATTCCCTTAAAATAAAATTTAATGTCATTCTCATTTTAGGTTTTACAAATAATCGTTATCAAAAATGGTATTACATCGAAATTCTATACGCATTTTTTGTTTCTACCATTCTAGATAATAGGGGTATCTTGTGTTCGCGCGTGTACTAGGAATGCTACCAACAAAGTAGCTTGCAAGTAGAAGGGGGAGAGATGTGATTTTCTAAAAGTAAAATACAAAACTTCTTGCTTGCACTGCACACTAAAGGAGAAATTTGGATCTTTATTCATTATAAAGTTATAAAAAAACTGTTTCTATGTGGACTTAATTTACGAAGCAAGGATTCTGAGCAAACGAATTTTTATTCTTATCTTTTAATTAAATGCATTTATATTAAGGTCTATAAATAAATTATTTCAGCCTTAATAAAGTTTCAATTAGATTGCAGAAAATGTTGAGTTATTGTAACAATAACAGTTAACCGTTTGACGCCAAAGTACCCAAGTAATATTTAACAACTGAGTCCGTACCGCAAAGAAAACAAAACACTTCACTATTAAAAATATTAATTAGTTAATGTTTAACAAATAACTGCTGCTTTCACTGACAATAATAAGACACCCACGAATAAGAACACAGAAGTTAGTAATTGCTAATGTAGGTCCTGGGGTCTCTGGTTCGATTCCCGGCGGTGCCCGAATTTATAACTTGTGTTGGGCAAGGCCGTGGTCTAGGCAACACGGAGGTTCCCTCCGTGGCATCCCAACAATTACTCCATTCACACACAGAAGAAGGCAATGGCAAACCACTTCTGGATCATCTGCCAAGAACGTATATGAACAGGTCCCAGTCCGAGAAAAGGATGGAAGGATCCTGTTCATATGGACCTGTCGTCACACAGAACACTAATAATAATAATAATAATAAATGTAGGTGGTACTACACTTCAATGAACAGGAGAAACAAGAAATTATATAGATTCTTATAGGTTACCTATAATGAACAAAATATGGAATTTTGAAAGAAGTGGATTGGTAAAACAGAAAGCATCTCACTGAAGAAGGCGAAGACAATGAGAAAACGATATATTTGTAATTATACCTTCGGGAAGAAGGTGTTTCGCCTCTATCCTTCCACCTTCGTGTCAATAACAGTGACGGAGGGCCTTCGGATAAACCAGCGAAGCAGAACATTCATCCCAAAAGACTTTAATTTTTAAAGAATCCATTTCAGGAAATGTTCATAAAAATGTATAATAATTCAATGGCACAAATGAATTTGTATACATTAGGCAAAATGATCTGCAGGTTTATAATTGTGTACGTGGTTTTATTTATCATCCGTTACACGGCACAATGCAGCGTTGTTTTTCAGTTCAGCAAATACATTACGGTACAAAAACGAGGCTCACTGCAACGTTGCAACAGAGTTGTTCGTTAACATATAACAGAACTCACGACAATAAACACATTTCGGCTACACAATACATCTGTTTACATGGCTTTTGTTCTGTTGCTATTAGCTATTTAATTTGCGACTGTTGGCAGCAATGTGTGCACAACATGTAATATAACACATAAAACAATCATAATACTGTAAATCCAACATGGAAATTGTGGTCCAAATTTCACCACAAGGCTATAAAATATGGACGAAATTTATTCTTGAATAAACAATTTTTAAACACATGATAATTCTTCCTTTTATGTGACAAACTATAAGATTATCCTTCAAAAATGAAGGTAAAAAATCAAGGGTATTAATTAAAAATACATTTTTATTGAAGATTATCAACGCATAAAAATTAAAATCAATAATTAAAGAATATAACACGATTTAAATTAATGAATAGAAACATCTGTTTTGCTGCATAGTAGACCGTAGATATGTAAATCACGAACCAATCAACACTTGATTATTACACAGATAGATAATTTGTGTCTGATATGAAGAGAGGTTTCAGAAGACTGTAAAAATTTCCCACTGGCGCACCTATTATATTAAAACCTCTAACTAAATTTCCCGTAGCAATAAAATATCTCGACTGTTATAACTTTTGCAAACAACCCCTGCATGTAACGTAATTCTGCTTCACTCATGGGCTACTCTTATTAATACACCACGTACCGTGAAGCGTCAGGAATTAGGTAGCGCTCCGTTGGTGCGGGATGTTCATATTGACAATTAAAGTTCACCGGCTATCACCGACGCACGCCTGGCGTAATACAATATCGAGAACAGTCCACTAGAACACGTTGCCGAAACATATTTCTAAGCCGCTTACAGTTTCCAAGCGCTCTGTAGCAAATGTCAGAAGTCGGTGTCAGGTTCTGACGTCTTTGTGATTCAATTCAGTACGTTACAGACCAGAGACGAAGCCTGGTAACTTAAGATCGAGTGTGATCGTACACCTCGTGGGGCGGTGATGGAAAATTTAAGAACTCGGAGCAAAACCCCGTACCCAATCGTTTAAAACAACCTTTCATGTCTGTACTATGGGTCTCTGATTCATTTGTACATGGAGAGACAGAATTCTACCTTATCGAATATTCTGCAGTGTTATTATTAAGATGAATATTGATTCTTAAACTCAGGTTTAAACTGTAATGACTTCCTAAATTATTTTAAAAAATTATATATACGGTTAAAAGAATAATAAAAATGTTATGCCTCTATTAACATGACATTGACTTGTAAGCTTAAAAAAAATTGAAAAGCATATTGAAAAATAACATTAAATTCTCAACAAGCTGAGAAAAAATTGATAATTAGAGCGTGGTTAATTCTTCTGAATCACACATGTCAGAATGTCTTAAGCCTAAAGTTAAGCGACTATTAGTTTCCTAGGATGGCCTCTGCCCCATGTAGTTCGTACATAGTTTTAACAGTTATAGCATTAATGTGTTAACCCTGTAAATTTAAAATCTTTTTACAACTTACACATCGCTATGTCGCATAGCGTGAGAAAGATTAGATCCGTGGTACAGATTTATACTATCGAAATATTATACAGCTGTGTTGACTGCAGAACGGTAAGCACTTAATCTCCAAGCAAATGAATGCATCAGTTTTAGTCGCCAATACATGAGGAATTACTCTGGACACAAGCTTTAGGCTTAGTCGCAAACTCCACCTCATCTTGATTCTATCAGCGTGCACACAGAATAATCCATCGGAAAACAGTCACACACGTGTGTGTGTGTGTGGGTGTAATGCATAGTGCCCAGATATTTATATTGATTATAACTTAAGGAATGTTCTATTTAAGTATTCACTTTGAGTGTCTTTTTTTGTGTTTAAACAGTCGGTACATATTCATGGCGATGCCCCAATTTTCCACTTATTTTGATATTTATCAGATCAAAATTTGCATTAAATAATAGAGGTAACACTGTTCTGGTAAATGCCTGCTAGTGATCAGAGTTTACGTAATTTTGTGGGATTAGCTAAATTAGAGTCTACTGACCGTATCATTGTTTGAAATATAATCATCTCTAAAACGCAGAAACTTTACAAAATAAAGGTAAGTCCCACACATACTGTAAATACAGTTATGTAAAATATTTTGGAGGGCTGATTACGTTAATTTATTCGTCTATTAGCACATAAATTGAATTTACATGTGTCATGCTAATTAGATCAAGTGGTCTGCGCTGATAATAGAAGGGATATTTCAAAACAATGTCACGGAAAAATGCGATTTCATTGCTAATCTCTACTATGGTGTTATGTTATGAGGAGTCAGGGCTTCCGCTGACCATCGCCGTTATCCAGTTGGCGTCTTGCTAAAAAATTTCTACCGAATTCCGTCCAAAGGCTCTTCGTTTCAACTACAGAACATTCGCTTAGTACAACTTTTTACTCAGAAGCTCCCAGGTTCCAACTTCAGTCTGGAGATCCCAAGTTTTTCTGGACTTCCCGCGGTTTATTCACTAAAAGTCCGGGATATTACGTGAAATTAGACCACGACCACTTCCTTTCACATCTCTTACATATAATTATTAATTTTTCTATCGACACCGTCGTCAAACAAGTTAAGGTTGTCACTAAAATTTCGGGTAATGCTCAAAGTGTCCATTATAGGGCCTATAATAACCCAAAACCGGTCCCTATCCTTAGGTCGATGAATCCAATCCACACCTTCCCATCCTGTTTTCAAAAGATCCATCTCAATTTTATGCCCCAGGTCTTACGACCCTCCAGATTTCCCAACCAAAATCTTGTATGCCTTTTTATCTACATAGGAGACGAGTAGATACAAAAACAGGATTCTGATCTGACTTAAACTTTCTTGTAAAACCTAATTTTGATTTTTTGAAGTGTTTCCCAAATATATGAACTTTGCCACGTTACGGAAGGATTTATTAAAAATCTTATTATTATGACTGTCCTACATTCTGCTTCGTACGCAGTAGCAAGCAAGTGAACAAAAATTAAAAACGACTTCCATTATGCAGAATAACTCCAACGTGCCTGTCTGCTGTTAATGAAACCCTGCCATAAGTTATCGTTCATTTCACCGGAGCGAAATCCGTCCCTTACAAATGGGGATCAATTTTTTTTCCCCTCTTAATACAGACACGCGAGCGACGTGTTTCACTGCAAACTAGACTGGCATCAGATCCGATTTGCAAGGTGTCACTCACCTCATCAGTCTCACTTGATGGGGCGGTATCAAATTAGCACCAACTGACAGACGACTCATCCAGGGTAATCACTGGGCGAGCGCCCAAGCGGGATCACGGCCTGTTGGATAATGAACACAGATTAGGTGACAAGGCTAAGAGCTGCTTTGGGAGAGGAAGTCTTCCTCTCTATCTCTTTTCCAGGCCTTTCTCCCTCTCTCGACTTGTTAGGGTTAATTGTGATAAAATGATACGGAATGTGTTGCATGATTTCAGCTGCAACTTGGAATTACAGGCAGAAGCGACGGCTTATTCAGCCCCAGATTTAATTTATTTAACCCCTAGGAGTCCAGTGGTAAGTGTATGTACCACCTGCTTTAATGTGTTTCTATAATTCTCGCTGTAAACAGCGTTAACCAGTTGATCTTCGTAATGGTGAAGTGTGGTGTTTTCTTAGCGGTACGGACTAGATTCTTAAATATTATTCAGACGAATTCTCGACACAGGTTTTCCTTGGTTTTCCTCTGTCTTCAAGCAAATGCTGAGATGGTTCCCAAGTTCCAAGTTGCCACTGCAAGCTTCTCATGCAGCCCTCCCGATTTAAATTAATCAAAATTTACCACCCCTTAACGCCGTCAAAATTTACCCCCCCTCCCCTCAATAGGAACTTCTAAATTATGTACTAAACTTCCAAATTAATAGTCTCAGCTTTCGCTAATACAAAATTTCAAAATTCCGTCTTTTATGCCAATCATCACACAAACGCCTTCACTCTTACTTTATCCTTAACAGAAGGACGAGCGGGCATTGCCTGGGGACCTTCTAGCTATAAGATGCTCTTTCTCCCCCCCAGATATCGAAGTGTCTCTCACTTCTCCCCCACCAATTTCCTCTCTCTCTCTCTCTCTCTCTCTCTGATTTTCGCTGTAAACAGCGATTATTTCCTTAAACAGCGTTGTTTGTACCGTGTTCCTATCCAATGGTCACTGAATTTTTTTTCATCACCATTTTTAACCTCGTGGTAGCACCCCCCCCCCCCCCCCCGCTTCATGACTGCGTGTCCGGTTTAAAACCACTGATGTTGCACTGCTAGGTATTTGTGAGGACCTCTTATTCCCCTTTCACACATGCAGTAACCACCCGGAAAATGGCAACTGAAATGTTTGTCGAAACTCCGGTATACCCTCAAAAAAAAACGATGCAGATGATCCTCGAAAGCCAAAGTCATACGAGATAAAATCGGACCACGAAAATCTAACGCAATGAATTTAGGTACTTAAACAAAATATTGGCGAACAGGGGTTCGGATACCAGACCTTTGGATCTTGACTGCTGAAAATGTTACATGCAAATTA